>NC_135312.1:139287038-139336528 GCF_048772815.1 Callospermophilus lateralis
GTTCTGTCACAGAGGCTGCACCTGAGCCACGGCAGCAACCACCGAGTCCAAGGGGCCGTGGGGAGCTCTAAGCTGCGGTCAGCTGGAGGGAGGGCAGGGAGCTGTGGACCCCACTTGAGGAGGTACCCGGAGTCAAGCAGGGTCCCCGCCAACTGCAAAAAGCGTGGGAATTGAGAGGGACAGCAGAACCCGCTGGTGCTGGAGAACCAAGCAGGGTCCTGACATCAACCTCTGTGGCCCAGCCTGAGTCTGCACAAAGGGCGTCCCACAGAGCTGCTGCCCGTACCCCTCTGAGTGTCTCAGGAGAGAAAATGGAGAGGCTGAGCATGGCTCTGGACTGACAGGTGACCAAAGAGACACCACGACCCTGGATCCTGGCCAAGGTCCAGCTGAGAAGAAGACATAAGTCCTTGTGGGTGATCCACTAGTGGGACCCTGGGGTCAGGAGCTGGGCGGCTCCGGCTCCTCGGGTGCACCTGCTCTCGGCACCTGGGAGCCTCTTCTATGCCATGACACTCTCTCGTCTTCTCACTGACCGCAGCTCCAAGGTCTTCTTCCTACAGCTGGGCCCTGCATGCCCCTGGGCTGCCCGGCTGATGGGTGAGTGGGGACAGTGTGCACCTGTGGTCTCTGCAGCTGGACTAAGTGGTGGATCTGGTCTTACACGTCTATGACCTGTGTCAGTAATATAATTGCTGCATTTACAATCTGTGTCATTTTGTATCATTTTCTATTATGGGCTTGAAAAAGTGAATCAAATATTGATAATTTCTTACAATTAATCTGAGATTATGTTCTTGATTCTTGCCTTCAAGCTGAGCACTATTCTATTTCACGGTCACTTCTTGCTTTTCCATGGCTATGTCACAACCTTTAAAAGGTCCCGTGGTCAAGTAAGTTCAAGGAATATGGCTACAGAGCACCACCCCTTTTACAGCTGCAAGTCAACAGAAGGAGGGCTCAGAACACCTGAGAGTGCATCTTCATATTCTGACTTCTTTCACAGACTATGAGACTGGCTGGATGTGGTGACACATGACAGTAATCCCAGCAGCTTGGGAGGCTGAGACAGGAGGATCACAAGTTCAAGAACAGACTCAGCAACTTAGCAAGACCTGGTCTCAAAATAAAGTGAAGAGGGCTGGGGATGTAGCTCAATGGCAGAGCTCCCCTGGGTTCAGTCCCCAGGAAGGAAGGAGGGAAAGCTACGGGATGGCATTTTGATTATTCAAGTCATGGTGAGGCTGAGGGACTTCCTGTGCCAGGGAAACTAGAACAGACCCCGCCCCACAGCTCAGCATGAGCCTCTTGCCTGCTACAGCTTCTGTGAGCCACGGCACACATGGGCAGAGGGCACTGAGGGTGAAGTCCACAGACCTGTTAGAAGGCAGCACCACCATTAACCACATCAACAGAGCAGCAGGAGTCCACAGGTGTCCTCAGAGTGTGGCAGCAGGGAGCTGGCACCCCTCACCCTACCCCAGGGCTGCACCACCTCATAAGCATGCAGTGTCAACCATGATGCCTGCTTAGAAAGATTCGTAACAGGGAAATGGGAAATCTGAAGACTCTGAAGAGTGTAATCTGTAGATCCATAAAGGCCTGTGAATCGCTGTAGCAAAATCAGAACTATCAAATCTTTCCATTGAAATACCTTAGAGCAAAAAATCTCCATATTCAAAAAGACATTCATAACTTTATTTGTTAAAAAAAAAAAAGAGGGCGGAAGGAGAGAGATCATTCTGTTATCAAGGGGGCCTGACGGAGGGACATGACTGAAGGGGTGAGCAAAGCCAGGGGGTGGGCTGTCTGCACCTGTCACCTCAGAACCTCAGAAGGACCTGAGTTCACGCACGTGGAGACGGCACAGACCAGGACGAGGGTGACAAGGCGAAGAGGGACGCGTCCCCTCACACTCTGTGAAGGAAGGACAGGCCAGTCCCCTCAGCCCCGTCTCCAGGGACCCCGGGAGCTGCTGAGGTGCTCAGGCATTTGAAAGGCAGGACCGCCCCCGCCCCCCCCCCCCGCCCGCCGCCCTCCGCGGCCGCTCTGCCCTGGTACCTCGTAGGCATCCTTGATGTTCAGGGGCTCACCCAGCGCGGCCACGTGCCCCACGATGCCTTTGTTCCACTCCAGGCGGATGCAGCTGTTGGAGGCCTCCTCCAGCGTCGTCCCTCCGCGACATCGAAGAGCCGGCTGACCAGGAACTTGTCGTTGGAGCTGTCCTCGCACACGAGGAACAGGGAGTAGCGGTCAGCCGCGATGAGCCCGTGGATGTGCAGGAAGATCTTGTGGCACAGGGCCGTGACGTCCAGGTGGCTGGAAATGTCCTTCACTAACTCCAGGAGCCTGGAGCACTGGTCCCCTTCGTCACTGTCGAAGCGTGGGGGGGTGAGAGGCATCTGCTCCTGCTTCCCTGCGTCGGACAGGAAGCTCACGGCGCCCTCGGAGTCCTTGACCAGGATGGGTCTCAGGGGCCTGTCGAACTCGGAGGCAGAGATCTTCCTGGCTGGTGTCCCAGGAGCACTGCTCTCTGCGCGGGGACTGGGCGGCAAGGGGCACGAGCAAGACTCGGGGTGGCCTCGGACGCCGTCCCTGCACACGGGGATGGTGTGCACTCTCTCAGCAAACCACGCGTTGACCATTTCCCTGCAGGAAGCACAGGCACACGTAAGGCGGGGGTGGGCAGGTGCCTGGAGGACTCCCAGCGCGGGGAGCAGGCACTCGCTGTCCTGCACCTGGGAAGAAGTGACTTGAGCCCTGGAGGCAAGCAGGCAGTGCCCACCGACTTTAAAGGCCCTGCCCCTCACCCCGGAGCCTGCCCATGTGTGCAAAGTGCAAGGCAGGCACCTGGCACTGTCTGCACAAGGAGGGGAAGTGGCTACCTGATGCCCTGGCTGGAGGCTGACTGGTCACCCAGTGGGCGCCAACCTGCCCAATCTCCACAGGCGACAGAACATGTTCTTAGCATGTGCTTAGAGTGTGCTTAGCATGCTCAAGGCCCAGGCTCATGTGAACACGTCGGACACAAGGGAAAAAGTAGCAGGTGAGAGGCAAGAAGGAGGCTGACCAGGTGGTCACTGCTATGTCCGGGACACACTGCTACTTCCCTCCTCTTTCTGGACTCCAGGGACTCAGAAGAACTTCCCATTACAGACACAGAAGCAAACATCATCACTTATTTAGACCTGGAGAGGCCGAGGCTGACTTCAGTGGCTGAGCTGACCCGTTCCACAGCTGCCCTGCAGAGCCAGGACCAAAGCCGAGTCTCCTGGTGGACGCAAGTTCCCAGGGGCACCAACGCCAGCCACCAAGGCGGCCCCAGAACCCACCAAGCTGGAGAGCCAAGATCAGCTGTGCGCAGAGGAGGACGCAGGGGAATGGCCAGCCCCGCGCACCTCTGCACAGGAGCCCCACCCTCAGACACTCTTCACGTGCACTGCACCACTGTCCCCAAGCATCAGAGACGGGGACTCCTGGGGATGGTGTCCAAATGACTATGGTGCTCTGAAACTGGGTCATGGTTATAAACTGAGAGCAATGTATGAAGGGGACATGTGATGAGCACCCGAGAGCCGGCCCCAGGTCACTGGGCTCAGCACAGAGCAGTGCAGGGTGCAGGCTGGGTTCCCGACACAGGACGAGTTCTCAGCCTAGCTGGGTGTCCTGTCCTGTCCTCACCCTGGCCACTCCAGCCATCCTATATTGGCCGCTTCTAGCTAAGTCACTGGCTGATAGACAGCGAAGAAAAGGTAGTTCCAGGTTCCCACAGCATACCAAGAGCCCCAGGCCACCGCGTGACCAGTGTCATCACCAAGAGCACAGTCACCCACGCTGTGATCCTGACTGATAACCAGGGCTTTTCAAAGTTCTGGCATTAATAAGTTGTGGTAAAACTACAGCATAAAATTTCTCCTTAAATCAAGCTCTTTAATTTGCTCCCCAAGCCATATTGCATAATCGATTCCACAGCTGGGGTGGGGTCACCTGCCATCTTCTCACCAAAGAGAAAAGTGTCAACTGTTGGAAGTCCCTGGGCTTTCCCTCGGCATCTTCCCCTGGGAGCCTCAGGGTCATCCTTGATAAACTGGGAACTGCTGACCGTCCCAGCCCTCACTAAGTCCAAGGTTCTGAGCCCCTCAATCAAGATTTCCAGGCCAGCCAGCAGAGTGACCTAGCTCAGCCACGAGGCTGCAGACCGAGGGCTGGGCAGGCACAGCTTCTCTGGAGGTCGAGCTCCGTGGTGGGGACTCGGCTGCTGTGCCAGCTGGCCATGGAGACCCACGCAGCCTCGCGGTCAGGCCAGGAGGCGGCCTCCAGCGGGCGACCCACTCAGCCTCCAAGCGTGGGAACCCTTTCAAGCTCTTTCCCAGAAGCCGACGTCAGAGCTAAGCAGAGAGCTCAGGGTCACCCCCGTGAGGGTCGGCCATCCCCACGCCCCACTCGTCCCCTGGAGACGGAGGCTGGGTAAGGGGCAGCACTGTTCACTCACCCCTGAGGCTCGGCCAAGAGAATCAGGGCTCAGGAGCCCCAGGCAGTGCGGACGGGCGCCGTCGGTAGAGGCTTTCCAACACCCACGAGCACCCAGGGCTCGCCACAGCAGGTGCCTGGGAACACCCTTTTGTAGACCCCTCCAATGGGAGGGGAGAGGAGCTCTTCTTTTAAAGAAGTGGTGTTTCAATCACTCATCGGAGCAGACAAGTTCCACCCAGGTGCTACAAGCACTGGTGGTACACAGTGATTCTGAGTGTCAGCTGGTCTTCACTAACTGCCCTGCCAACCTGGGGGCCATCAGAGAGCACAGCGGCTTCAAGTTCACAGGCTCTTCAAAAAGGGCAACAGGCCCTGGACACTCAAGGCCAGCCCTGGCCAGGGGCAATGCAATGAAAATCCCTGCCACAGCTTTGTCACCCACGCCCAGAGCCTGGGGCTGAGCGTCCCTGGAAGGTCCCTCTCCTCCACACTCTGCGGTCTGCCCGTCCCTCGCTCCTTGTGCTACAGCACCACACCCCGTCTCCCACCTACCAACGAGCTGCACCCCACGGCTGCTTGACATGGCCCCCGTTTCCCAGCTCTCTGAAGACGTCCTGGCAGTCGACCTTGAGGGGATCGGCCACCGTCCAGGTCAGGTGGAACCCTTCCCCGGGAGCACGGCCTCCCCAAGACGCCTGCCCAGTCCAGGGGGGGGACCCACCCGCAGGTGTCCTGTGGTGACTGAGGCCTGAGTCTCCAATCTTTTCCAACGATGGGTCGGATCCAGTCTGAGCGCTCATCCTGCCATTCCACTCCAGGACGCCTCTAGCAGCCCAGCCTGCTCACGGGGCCAGGACTGAGTACAAATACCTGCACCCCAGGAGCTCACCGGTCTCTTCCCGAGGCCTCCCAGGGCACAGCAGCACCGCATCCTTCAGGATCAGAGCCTGGGCGCAGAGCCCAGGTACCCATACGAGCTGCCCCAAGCTGGACATCAGGGCGTTTGACACACAGATGCCTCGGCCAATTGTGGCTGATAACACAGGATCAAGGGAATCCAGGGATGGGAAGCTTGAGTGTTTTCAACAAAGAATGTGTCAAGAGTACACACGGGAAGGGAAAAAAGTGCTCCCGTGGCCGCCTCCGCGCGCCACTTTCAAAGTACACGAAAAGGGTCTGTGTTCTTAAAATGACGGAATCAGTCAATTAATGACCAGATGAAATGATGGCCAGCAGCGATGACTCCATGGTGCTGACACAGACGTAGGTTGTGCACACTGGGCTGGCTTCATCTTGGACGCTGGTCAGTAATGACTTTTGAAACAGTGAAGGAACCACAGGGCACCCCCTGAGGGAAGAAGCAAAGCATGCCCCCGACCAAGTCCTCAGTTTAAATCAGATTATTATGACCCTGTCACAGGAAGGCAGGCCACAGCATGCAGTCCACGTTTTAGGAACTGTCCACGAATCTGGACGACTCAGTACCTGCCGATGCCGACGGTCCAGAGGCCTCAGGGAGAAGCACCAAGTAAAGCCCACTGACGGCCCGGGAGGCCCACGCCACAGCGGCTCAGATGCAACCCGCCACCAAGAATAGGCCACATGCCACACACAGGCTGACAACTCACACACGTGCACATGCACACACCTGCACACACAGGCATTCCTGTGAACACACCTGCACAAGCACACACATGCACACAAAAGTGCACACACCCACGTACACACACATGTGCACACACCTATTAACACACACAAGTTCACATGCCCATACAAGTGCACACATGAGAAGATACATGCAAAGCACACTGTGAACACACTCGCACAACCACACACATGCACACAAAAGTGCACAAACGTGAGCAAACTCATGCATGCCCAGGCACCTGTGAACATGTTTGCACAAGTACACACATGCACACACAAGTGCACACATGCATGCACACGCACGCCTGTGAACATACACACAAGTGCACATGCTCACGTGCACACACATGAGCAAACACATGCATGCCCAGGCACACCTGTGAATACACTTGCACAAGCACACACATGCACACACAAGTGCATACATATGCATGCCCAGGCATGCCTGTGAACATACACACAAGTGCACATGCCTACATGCACACTCATGGGTACATACACGCATGCACAGACACAAGTGTGAACACACACACGCACACACAAGTGCACACACCCAAATGGGCACACACATGCATGCACAGGCACGCCTGTGAACACACACATGCACACACAAGTGCACACGCCCACATGCACGCACATGGGCACACACAGGCATGCCTGTAAACACACACACACACACACACACACACACACACACAGTGTTCATAAGGGACCCCATTAGCAGTAACTAGTTTCTATCAAAGTCAAACTGTTTGTGCATCTTAAAATACACATCTTGGAAAAGACAGAAATGTCTTAAAGTACACTCAATATTCCAGATGTCTCTAATGGGAAAAATACTGGAAATGTTTTGTCTAAGTTTTATAAAATATTTCTTGGCTTCTAGAAAAGCAGGAAAAGAAAAGAAAAAAATTACAGGGCAAAGAAATTCTAACACAAACCTAATAACCCTGGTGAATCAAAAATATAATTAGATGGAACCCACTAATTAGATGGCACTAGTTTAATGTGCCTGTACCTTTGCCTAAAATAATGCACCAGAGGATAAAAATTCTTTGAAAATATCCTGTACTTTGGGTATTTTTGCTCCAATACTAAAAATACAATCGTAATGGCCCGTACCTGAGCGTTCAGCCACTCTATTTTAAGCTGTCATTTGAGATCTCCCACGTTTTACACTCTAAAATCACAAGTGGAGTCGGAGCCCGCTCGGGCAACGTCTCCAGGCACATCCTTCAGCAGCAGCGTGCACCTGGGAGACCGGGAAGAAGCCGACTCCTGACTGGGTTCCCCGTGACGTGGGTCCACCAGCCTGTGCTCCGGCCCCAGGAAGGCACCCCGAAGTCGGCCCAGCACAGGGACAGGTGCACACTGCCACCACAGACCACCCGGTATCTGCACTCTGTGGAATGCACCCACGGGCACCTCCCCAGGGGTCCTTAAAGTGCTAAGGATGACAAAGCCCACGAGGGCCAGCACAGAGTCTGCCGGCAGTGCTGGCCCCCGGACGCACACGGGAGGGCCCCCACAGCGAGGGCGGCCTGGCTGTCAATCAGCATCTGATCAGCCTGCTCGGGACGCCACCAGGGCTTCCTTCAAGCCCTAACTTAAAAGCACCAAGTATTCAGAACCCTTCATACAGAAGAAAAAGGTTGCTTCAGTGTGTTTCTTCAAATTAAAACTGAGAAAACAAGGACCCTCCACACAGGTCACTGTGTTTCTCCGCGACGGCCGGCGTTTTCTGATCAGGAGCTGAAACACAAATGCCAGAAAGCAACACGTTTTTCTTATAAGTTAATTTTTTTACAGAGATAAGTCAGACATTTGGGGACTTCTCTCCTCAAAATACCAACCGACACCAAAGTGAGGAGATACAGTAACCGCCTACAGCACCGACAGCCACGGCCGTGTCCCAGGAGCAAATTCTACCCCACAGCCTTTCCATGTAGACAGAAGGGCACGGACACTGCCACGGGTGCCTGGAGACCCACCCTGTGGCTTCCTGGGGAACTCCCAGGCAGGCCAAGACACCAGCCTCAGGATGCACAGCACCAGGCCTGTGCGGCTCTGGGGAGAGATCCCAGGGAGCCACGGGCTGCGGGCCCCAGGTCACCCAGAAGGATGTCCTCAGTCTGCAGGTGCACCACCAAAATGCCCTCACTCCTTTCTCATGAGGGCCCCCTCAGGCCTGGGACCCAAACTGCACAGGAATTAGGTTTTCTGACCATAAAGGACAGTCGTGTGCAAATCTACTAACATCATCTATAGGGAAACAGAAAAATAACCCACACAAGACAGGTTGGCTATTTTTCTGGCTCTTGGATCTGTATTCTACTCGTTTTCATTATGTTGTTTGCACGATTGACCTGGATCCACTACTCAAATTTGGGAAAACCACTTCCAAGACGGAGAAGGTGGTGCTCTGCTCTCCCAGTAAGGGTCAAGAGCTGAGGTCGAAGGCCGTTCTAAAGCTCATTGAGGACCTTCCCATCTGACTCCTGCCCTCTCTCCATCGTGAACCCGAGGTTTGCTAACCTGGGCCAGGGCAGAGCTCATCTGGTGGCCAAGCCTGGAGCACAGTGTGGGTCACGTGCCCATCAGACCCCAGCTGCTCACACAAGCCCACAGGACTCTCTTCAGACCACGGATAAAGATTCACCCAACAACAGAAAGACTCTGAAGGTCGTCCATCTCCCTTCCACTGTTCTCATTCCCATTTACCAGAAGGAACACGTGCCACCAAAGCTGATGACTGTTCTGCAGGTGCCATCGATTCCCAAAGCAAAACACAGCAAGTCACCAAAGAGCAAGTCACGCTGACAGGTAGGGGAGGGAAGGGAGTACGCATGGTTCCCCTGACCCCTGGCCCCCGTGGAGAAGGCCACCTGCCACCCTCTCCGTTTCCAGAGAGTGAACCGAGGCTGGTCCTTCTCCGAGGAGGGTGGTTCTGGGGTTGCAGCTGAATCTGTCCAGTCTCAGGCTCTTACTCACCAGAAACAGAAACTAAGTCTACAGCTTCAGGAAAGGGGCTCCCAAGCAAGCGGCGGAGCCAGGCCTCGGGGTGTCTGGAAACGCGGAGGGCAGATGCGCTGTCACCATCACTTGGGCGCTGCTGCATTTAGCCTGCAGGTCCCAAGGGCTAAAAGTCCCACCGGGTGCCAGACGGCCTGTCGGACATAAGCAACACTGTCCAATGCCAACTCCTTCTTCTGAGAAGCATGGTTTAGACGGACAGAGGGTGGACTCACTGGTCCTGGGCATTAAACAGACGCCTGACCCTCCAAGGCTCTGCACTGGTGTCCCAGGGAGTGGTTTCCTGGGTCTGGCTGGGACGGAAGTGAGGGCCCTGCCTGAAGCTGTTTAGTATTTCAAGATTTCTCCAGCTGAGAAAACATCTGAGCGGCCTACTGGGGCCAAATGGAAACCACAGGCAGAACCGCTCACACGGTTTAGGCTCTCTGTCCAGTGAAGGTGGAAGGAACAGAGGCTTCGCCATGCATAGTCACAGTCATACGGCATGACGTCTACCACAGCTGAAAGAAAACATGATAACACACAGCAAATATGGGCATAGATCTTCTCTGCAGTTTAGATCCAGGAGAGAGTGGGCTGCATTGGCCTTTCTCAGCCCAAGTGCTGAGTTCAAGACACGGGCATTTTGAAGACCTATGAATTTTTTGTAAAAAATGTTTTACTTTTGTGTTTTCAAACTGATCACAATTACAACAAGAACAGGTAGAAGAGCATGCCTTAAATTATTGGAGTGACCATTAATAAAATGGCCCTGTAATCTTGGCACACAGGTTGACATTTGTGTTCATAAAAAAGCAAAGCAGGTGAGCTTATCGCGCAAATGTTTCCCACCAAGTAAAACCCAAGAGCTGGTCTGCTATGCTGCAGGAGAAAAAGTTCCAATCTGTCCATAGACCCAGCGAGAGGGCCAAGTCTTCTCAGGGACACTGCAGCAAAGGCCCGGCCCTGGGCTGGGCCACACTAACCCTGCAAGGGAAGCGACGCATCTGCATCAGCTGTGGTTTTATTACTTTGCTCAAGATTAAACTACAATTTATTTTGGTATTACAGTTGCACAAATTCTGTAACTATGACTAAATCATGCCTACTTTTATTTATTCTAGGAATTTCACACGCAACTAACAGTAAAATAAAAGGGAGTCAGCCCTAGATATGCAAGACATCTAGAACTTCTGGGCCTTCCCACATCACTTTCTTCTGAGAATTCTGACACCACCCCTGATGGACAGACCACACTACAGGCAACCTGCCTGGCCCAGAGTGAGCAGATGACCCAAGCAAGGCCAGGGTAATTGGGGGAATATTGATATGAATAAAAATATATCTCCAATACCAGAGGCTCAATGCTCACCTAAGCTACCGAGAAGAAACCTTCCTGGCACCTGCAGAAATCAACAGAATAGGCCAACACAGTGCAGGCCACAGAGGGATGGACCAAGAATAGAGAGGGCAGACAGCACATGGAGAGATAAGAGCACACAGACAGACAGACAGACAGACAGGACAGAGGATGGGTGGAACAGAGACATAGATAGGATACAGGGTGGGTGGAGGGAAAGGCAGATGGATGAAGGAGCAACACAGACAGGAAAGACTGTGGGTATAGGGAAGGGAAGACGGATGGATGGATAGACAGAGAGACAGGACAGATGGTGGGTGGAGGGGAGGGCCGATGGATGGATGGATAAATAGACAGGACAGATGGTGGGTGGAGGGAAGGACAGATGGATGGATGGACAGATAGACACAGACAGGACAGATGGTGGTGGAGGGAAGGGCAGATGGATGGATGGATAGATAGACACACACAGGACAGATGGTGGATGGAGGGAAAGGAAGATGAACGATGGATAGATAGATATAGACAGTCAGGACAGATGGTGGGTGGAGGGAAGGGAAGATGGATGGATGGATAGACATAGACAGGACAGATGGTGAGTGGAGGGAAGGGCAGATAGATGGATGGACAGATAGACATGGATAGACAGGACAGACAGGACAGATGGTGGGTGGAAGGAAGGGCAGATGGATGGATAGATAGACATAGACAGGACAGATGGTGAGTGGAGGTAAGGGCCAATGGATGGATGGACAGATAGACATGGATAGACAGGACAGACAGGACAGATGGTGGGTGGAAGGAAGGGCAGATGGATGGATAGATAGACACAGACAGGACAGATGGTGGGTGGAGGGAAGGACAGGATGAATGGATGGATGGACACAGGACAGATGGTGGGTGGAGGGAAGGGAAGATGGATGGATGGATAGACACAGGACAGATGGTGAGTGGAGGGAAGGACAGATGGATGGATAGACACAGGACAGATGGTGGGTGGAGGGAAGGACAGATGGATGGATGGATAGACACAGACAGGACAGATGGTGGGTGGAGGGAAGGACAGATGGATGGATGGATAGACACAGACAGGACAGATGGTGGGTGGAGGGAAGGACAGATGAATGGATGGATAGACACAGGACAGATGGTGAGTGGAGGGAAGGACAGATGGATGGATAGACACAGGACAGATGGTGGGTGGAGGGAAGGACAGATGGATGGATGGATAGACACAGACAGGACAGATGGTGGGTGGAGGGAAGGACAGATGGATGGATGGATAGACACAGACAGGACAGATGGTGGGTGGAGGGAAGGACAGATGAATGGATGGATAGACACAGGACAGATGGTGAGTGGAGGGAAGGGAAGATGGATGGATGGATAGACATAGACAGGACAGATGGTGGGTGGAGGGAAGGACAGATGGATGGATGGATAGACACAGACAGGAAAGATGGTGGGTGGAGGGAAGGACAGATGAATGGATGGATAGACACAGGACAGATGGTGGGTGGAGGGAAGGACAGATGGATGGATGGATAGACACAGACAGGACAGATGGTGGGTGGAGGGAAGGACAGATGAATGGATGGATAGACACAGACAGGACAGATGGTGGGTGGAGGGAAGGACAGATGGATGGATAGACACAGGACAGATGGTGGGTGGAGGGAAGGACAGATGGATGGATGGATAGACACAGACAGGACAGATGGTGGGTGGAGGGAAGGACAGATGGATGGATGGATAGACACAGACAGGACAGATGGTGAGTGGAGGGAAGGACAGATGGATGGATAGACACAGGACAGATGGTGGGTGGAGGGAAGGACAGATGGATGGATGGATAGACACAGACAGGACAGATGGTGGGTGGAGGGAAGGACAGATGGATGGATAGACACAGGACAGATGGTGGGTGGAGGGAAGGACAGATGGATGGATGGATAGACACAGACAGGACAGATGGTGGGTGGAGGGAAGGACAGATGAATGGATGGATAGACACAGGACAGATGGTGAGTGGAGGGAAGGGAAGATGGATGGATGGATAGACATAGACAGGACAGATGGTGGGTGGAGGGAAGGACAGATGGATGGATGGATAGACACAGACAGGACAGATGGTGGGTGGAGGGAAGGGAAGATGGATGGATGGATAGACATAGACAGGACAGATGGTGGGTGGAGGGAAGGACAGATGGATGGATGGATAGACACAGACAGGACAGATGGTGGGTGGAGGGAAGGGAAGATGGATGGATGGATAGACATAGACAGGACAGATGGTGGGTGGAGGGAAGGACAGATGGATGGATGGATAGACACAGACAGGACAGATGGTGGGTGGAGGGAAGGACAGATGAATGGATGGATAGACACAGGACAGATGGTGGGTGGAGGGAAGGACAGATGGATGGATGGATAGACACAGACAGGACAGATGGTGAGTGGAGGGAAGGACAGATGGATGGATAGACACAGGACAGATGGTGGGTGGAGGGAAGGACAGATGGATGGATAGACACAGGACAGATGGTGGGTGGAGGGAAGGACAGATGGATGGATGGATAGACACAGACAGGACAGATGGTGGGTGGAGGGAAGGACAGATGGATGGATGGATAGACACAGACAGGACAGATGGTGGGTGGAGGGAAGGGCAGATGGATGGATGGATAGACACAGACAGACAGGACAGATGGTGGGTGGAGGGAAGGGCAGATGGATGGATGGATAGACATAGACAGGACAGATGGTGGGTGGAGGGAAGGACAGATGGATGGATGGATAGACACAGACAGGACAGATGGTGGGTGGAGGGAAGGACAGATGAATGGATGGATAGACACAGGACAGATGGTGAGTGGAGGGAAGGACAGATGGATGGATAGACACAGGACAGATGGTGGGTGGAGGGAAGGACAGATGGATGGATGGATAGACACAGACAGACAGGACAGATGGTGGGTGGAGGGAAGGGCAGATGGATGGATGGATAGACATAGACAGGACAGATGGTGGGTGGAGGGAAGGACAGATGGATGGATGGATAGACACAGGACAGATGGTGGGTGGAGGGAAGGACAGATGGATGGATGGATAGACACAGGACAGATGGTGGGTGGAGGGAAGGGCAGATGGATGGATGGATAGACACAGACAGACAGGACAGATGGTGGGTGGAGGGAAGGGCAGATGGATGGATGGATAGACATAGACAGGACAGATGGTGGGTGGAGGGAAGGACAGATGGATGGATGGATAGACACAGACAGGACAGATGGTGGGTGGAGGGAAGGGCAGATGGATGGATGGATAGACACAGACAGGACAGATGGTGGGTGGAGGGAAGGGCAGATGGATGGATGGATAGACACAGACAGGACAGATGGTGGGTGGAGGGAAGGACAGATGGATGGATGGATAGACACAGACAGGACAGATGGTGGGTGGAGGGAAGGGCAGATGGATGGATGGATAGACACAGGACAGATGGTGGGTGGAGGGAAGGGCAGATGGATGGATGGATAGATAGACATAGACACGACAGATGGTGGGTGGAGGGAAGGACAGATGGATGGATGGATAGACACAGACAGGACAGATGGTGGGTGGAGGGAAGGACAGATGGATGGATGGATAGACACAGACAGGACAGATGGTGGGTGGAGGGAAGGGCAGATGGATGGATGGATAGATAGACATAGACACGACAGATGGTGGGTGGAGGGAAGGGCCGATGGATGGATGGACAGACGCAGACAGGACAGATGATGGGTGGAGGGAAGGGCAGATGCGCAGATGAATAGACACAGAAGGACAGGTGTTCAGGGGAGGGAAGAGAAGATGGGTGGATGGATAGATAGACATAGATGGACAGGACAGTTGGTGGGGGATGGAAGGGCAGATGGAAGGATAGATAGATGAAGAATGGATGGAAGGAAGAGTGGACAGACAGATGGATGGATAGATAGAGGCAGGCAGGAAGATAGAAACAGACGGAATCTTGGCAAGATTATTTAATCAACTGAATGAACAATTAAGCCAATTCTGTGGGACTTAAATGATATGAGTCGATTTTGTACTGGTTCGGTTACTTATGACCAATTTTGAACTGGTTTGGTTACTTATGTTATGGATAGACATGGAAAGGAGATGGTGGGTGGAGGTGACCAAAAGCCTTCTCACTCCTATCCTGGAGATTGATAAGAATGTCTTTCTTCAACATGGGCACGCTGCTTAAGTTTGAGAAATGGATTGTATGCTGTCCTCTGACTCTGCAGTCAAAGGCCTTATGTATGTGCATGTGTGTGTGTCTGTGCATGTGTGTGCCTGAGTGTGCACGTGTGCACGCTCTAATTATTTCATCAGCTTCTCTCCTTAGCCAGGTGTTCAACAGAGAGAGAATTATATTTTGTATAATCATCACTTGGGAGATTAGCTCAAATGGGGATCTTTCTTCTCCAAAGATAAGGCATAACAAAATTGTTCAGAGTATGTGCAAAAATTACTTTATGATTAGAATTAAGGGAAGACTCCCTTCTCCAAAGAATAAAGAAGTTAACAATGGCAAATAAGGCTTAATAAAGAGTTCACCACAAACTAAAAGCCAGAGAAATATTTGTCTTTTTAAAAGGCCTCTAAAACCTTTTTAGAATATTTAACAAAATGATTCTTTTTTTAACATTTATTTTTTAGGTGTAGATGGACACAGCACAATGCCTTTTATTTTTATGTGGTGCTGAGGATCGAACCTGGGTCCCGCCCGTGCTAGGAGAGTGCTCTACTGCTGAGCCACAATCCCAGCCCTTAACAAAATGATTCTTATCAACTCAACACTCAGTTTGTTTATCTGCCTTAAACATTTGTTTGGCAATAAATATAAATTCCTAACATTCAAAGAAAATGGACAAAGCACTCAGGATGAGACACCAAGAGGGTAAATGAGATTGCAGAGCTAAATATCAAGTGAGTGACTCACACGGAAAGACTTGCTTCAATTTATTCCCAGGTATGTAGCTCACAGGCTTGTCCCTGAGAACCTGAGATGTCTACCAAGGTGACAAGGTGACACCATCAAGAGAAGCTGCAGCCGAGCAGCTGCACTAGTGTCACAGAGAAGAGTCGCTGCTCAGTCCCCACCACCCGTCATCGCTAGGTTGGCTTAGCGGTCCTGCGCTACTGCCCAGGGAGAGGCCCTGTCCTCCGGTCAGATCCGAGAGGAAAACAATTGCAACTCAGTTATAATGACAGGTTTAATAAATTATTAGGCCCAGAGTGTCTGCAGCATAAACTAATAAGTGCCAAAGAGTTCTGTTTAGCCTTCCCATCTACAAAAGAAATCACTCAGAGCGCACGGCAGTGGAGCACAGCTCCAAGCTAACCGGTGTTTTCAACTCCAGAGGAAACGAGGCTCCTTATTATCATCAGACCAGGGTGAAGGCACAACTGTCATGCAATTTGAAAAAAATTTCAAATACTTTAAAAGACATGATGTTAGAAACCAGAGTCAAATTTAGGTGGAATTATTCAAAAAGGAAGTTTTGTTGCCTAACATAATCAAAAGGCAAAAATGTTCCTGATTCTGAAGTGCTGTGCAAATTACCTCCTGAAAACACTGGCAATTTCTACAGATCTTCAGATCACAAACAGAAAAGGGAGCTATTCATTTTATAGCAAGCCTACCTAGGTCTGCTATACTGAGGAGGTCAGCTTATTTCAAGACACCCATCTGTGATCAACAGGTATTGCATTATATCTCCAGAGTTTCAAGAATCATGATCATGCAGTTCAGGCCCTAAAATGAGCCTGAATCTGAACTTTAAAAACAGTACAGAAAGAGGGTGATGGGATGCCTACTTCCAGGGCGCCTGTGGATTCCTCTGGGCAGGAAGGGTCCTACCCTCTGGAGAGGTCAGAGACCATGAAGGCAGCGTAGAGCTGGCCTGGACCCTGCTACACACAGCACAGGGAGAAAAGGCCATCTGCACCAGAATCGCCATCGTGAGATCTCATAAATAAGATCAGCCTTTCACAAGAGCCTTTGCCTAACAGAATACGCGTGACAAATCATTCGTCTGAACACTGTGGAAAATGTTTATATCCCTATCTAATTATAGAAACAATCATTTTTAAGAATGGATAGCAATATTTATTTTATATCCATCATCTGAGTTTAATGTAAACACCTTCCAAATAAAAATACTGCAGGTTTTAGAAATGAGAAAAGAATGGCAAAGAAAAAAGAAATAAGAAGAATCCCAAATGGAGGACCTTGAACTTAACTCATTCAGCACAGCTTTGCAGTGTCAAATAAAACGTCCGCCACAGAGAGCTGCGTGGGAGTGGAAAAGTTCTGTTTCTGGACTTTGACCCACGCTGTCATAAAAGCTGTCCTCACTGAATATCTCCCACTTCCATTTTATGTCAAATACTCTTCAGCTTTTGCCTGCTACAAAACAAAGCAATAAAAAGTCAACCATGTCATCCCACAATACGAGTGACCTAAAACATCACCCGCAGTCACAGGCTGATTCCTAACTCAGGAAAGGTAAGGTTATTCTCGTAGGCTGTCAAGAATCACAGCAGCTGCTGGAGGCATTAGCACAGGAAGGCTCCACCTGGAAGTGCTAGGCCCGGGTGCAGAGCACCAGGCCCGGGGACTGCAGACCGTGTGCAAGAGCCAGCCAGGCACTTCACAGTGCCACCCTCAAAGGCACATCAACAGGTTATGATTACTTGAAAACATCTATTTCCATGCTGGAAACTATAGCTTTTAATGAGCTGCTTAGCTCTGTATTTAAGATAATTACAGGAAACAATGTAATTATACAGCATGACTGTGTTCAAGGACAACCCAAATCCACAGGTTTTGAAAAGAGCTCAGGAATACCAGAACCCACTCATTTGGTCTGCAGGTAGGATAGAGAGAGGCATGTGTGAATGTCAATGGCAATGATTAAATAATGCAGAAATAGTTCTGCAGCAAGCCTGGGTGCTGATGGACATCTGAAAGAATCTAAGAGTATTATAAGTCTTAAAATATTCCACATGCCTCTGTAGAACTGTTCTGTTTCATGAATTTCCCGAATCACACATACAGTTTTCATTTTACACTTACCAAGACTAACAAAGTGATCTGCACTTCTAATTAAAAAAAAAACAAAAAACTTAGCTACGAAGTGAAAATGTTCACCATAAATCTTACCTCAGTGTGGACCAAACTGGGCTTAGTAGTTTGCATGTTTATAAACAACTAATATTCAACTTTTTGTTCTTATTTTAAAAGACTGCAGTTAATGACATTTAGTACAAACCCAAACGGGAATACTATCTCCCAGAGTTCTCAGCCTGCACCCAAATCCTCAGATTATGCTCTTTACAACAACAACCTTCAGCCCTTCCTAACTACTAAAGCTAAAGGCCTGCAGGGCTCTAAAATACTGTGCACTTTCGTTTTCCAACGTGTATTCAACATGAACTCTTTGGTTAAGAACACACACACACACACACACACACCATGCAATGTTCTGCCACTGCCAACATCAACTGTAATATAGAAATGGGGGTGGGGGTTGAAGTGTTAGTGATCTAAACTTTACAGTGCATCCTAATTTTGAGAGCTGGGATTTTAATCCTATATCACTTGGAAGAAAAAGCAACGGCAGGAAATGTAACAACAACGTTGCAACACTTTCAAAGTTTAGTGGGCTCTGCTGTGAGGGCCCTCATATATTACAAATAACAAACACGAAGCCATTAACTTCAAGAGTAAAACAAAGACAGGGACATCCACGCTGATGTACCAACAAACTAGCTCATTCTCGGAACTGTTAATAATCTATCTAAAGAACGTCTCCCACATGCTCCACACTGTCCCGGGGCCTCTCCAAGACTCCAAGACTGCTCAAAGAGCGACAGCTGGGAGTGTGACAGTGCCGGTGGTAGAAGGTGACCCCTGAGGATTGCTGGCTCACAGCATTTGATGGTTCCAGATGAAGGTGGGCTCAGGGTCCCACCCCAGCTCACGGGGAAGTGCTGTTTATAGAGAAACCACGTTCCTCTCTCGGTTCTGCTCTGACCGTTCTGGATTTAGGAAAGAGGATCGGGAAACAGGAGGGCGTGGGCACTTTGAAGGGGGTGAGATATGCCCCCCCCCCCGCAAGGGTTGGCCTGTCCAAAAAAAGAGAAGAAAAACTAAAGATATTAAATCTACACTAACTGAACATTCTTTGGAAAAACAGGATTTAAGACGGCCGGATCTAAGACCCCAAGCAAAACCTCTGCGCGTCACGCTGTCCCTTCCCAACCAGGCATCTCCCGCGACGCGCCCCAGGCGCCCCACCCGCGCCAGGGAGCGGAAGGGGAGCGCAGCAAGTACCTGGTCTTGTCTCCGAAGGGCAGCATGGCGGGCGCCCAGGGTCACACTCCAGGAGGCTCCCAGGGAGGGTGCGACCAGGTGCAGGCGCTTCGGGGCTCCCGTCCCCGCCTTGTGCGGGCCGCTCGGGGGAGCGCCCCGCAGCGCCGCGGCCGCGCCGGCCCGGGAGAACGCGCCCGCCGGCGGCCGCTCCAGCATCGCCACCGGCCCGCGGGCCGCACACTCCCAGGTCCGCGCGCGGGAGCCGCCCGTGCCCCGGCCCCGCGCCGCCTCCGCAGGCTCCGGGGGACCCGCCCGCCGCGCGCTCTCTGCTCCACCCTTCTGGCCCCCCTGAGCCGGTCTCAGTTCCTCCAACTCCTCGGCGAGCGTTTCCCACGCGCGCCGCTGCCCGGTGTGCCGTCCCTCCCAACGCGCAGGCTCCCGCCCCGCCCCACAGGGCCCGGCGCTTGGCCCGGGACCAGGCAGCGCGGGCGCGGGTCTCGGCGGGGCCCAGAGCCCGGGTCCAGTGCCACGGCACCGCCCTCCCGCCTGCGCGCGCCGCGAGCCCCGAGCCGCCGTGGGTGAGCAAGCGGGTCGCCGGGACTGGAAGGGGCCAGAGGCCACGCACTTACTCCGGAGGACTCGGGCCGTCGTGGCCGCGGGCTTCCCGGGCGCGTCCCCACCCGCTTCCCCGCCCCGCGGCCCGGACCAGGGACGCGGGGGAGGAGCGGGGACCCAGCGGCAGCGGCGCTTCCGGAGCGGGAAAGGGGCAGAGGCTGTTTGGATGTCGCTAAGAGGATTCAGGGGACCCGGGGATGGAGGCGGAAGGAAGACCCTCGAGCGCGACGCGAACAAGTGACATCGCTTCGGGGACGCCGAGGGCTTGGGGCCAGGGGCGCAAGCACGTTTTTGTGTTTGAACTTCGTGAGCAAAGTCGGACCGAACCCACGCCTCAGTTTCCCGACTGCAGGCTTCAGGTCGGGTCTGCCCGCTCCAGGGGGCTCAGGACCTACTGCCCGAGCCAGCGGCCTGGGCGGGGGTCCCGGGGTGACCAGCAGGCCACGCTGCCGCCGGCGGGTCCTGCGCCCGTGCTTACCTGGTGGCCTTTCTGACGAAGTAGGCAGAGGCGAAGTCCCGGTGCTCGTCCAGCCAGGCTTCCACCCACTCGGGGTCCGGCCGCCCGGGGCCCGGGCCCGCGCGGTCCATGGCGCTCGGGGCTCCTTCCGCCCGGGTCCCTCCCGGAGCTGCGTGCGCGCGACCCTCCCCGCCTGGCCGCGCCGGCCCTGGGGAGCGCCCGGGCCACCTGGCGCCCCGCCCCGGCCCGCAGGCCCAGGTGTGGAGGGCGGGGCCGCACAGCAGCGGCGCCCGGGGAGTGGCGAGGACCGGGCACCGCGTGCCGCTCCCGGGCAGCGGCGGCGACTGCGGGCTCGGAGGCCGCGGCTGCAGGAGGCGGCGGCCGCTGGGGTGCGCCTGTGAGCCGGCTGCGGGGCGCGCGGGTGTGTCCGCGAGGTCCTGCTCAGGGCGGGCAAGGTCACCGAGGGGCGCCCCTCCGGAGCCCAGAGGCCGAGGTAGCGAGCCCACGCGAAAGTGAGACGCTGCGGCTCGGGCAGCCTGCTCAGCGCGCGGGCTTCTTGGACTTCCCAGCCCGCGGGACTGTCTGCCGCTTGTGACCCGGACCGTCTAGTTATCACACCACAGACCCGCGCTCCCAGGAGCACTGGGAGGAAGCCCCCGGGGCGCAGCTCCGCCCTCCAGGAGCCGGGAGGGGAGAAGCGAGGCGCGTGCTGCCACCCCGACAGGCCCGCCGCGTAGCTGTGGGCCTCGGACAGACCGTGCCCTGCTTGAAGCTAACAGTACCAAAGATGATTACAGATTAAGGGCATTTAGTGTTGCATCAAACACCCTTCTCATAACTGGAAAAGATTTTCAGGAAAAAAAAAAAAAGGCAAACAAAGCCGGAATGACAGCCGAAGTTAGGAAACCAGGGCACCTCTGCAGTTAGGTCAGCTGGAAAGACCAGTGCTGCGGGCAGTGGAACCACAGTTCAATTTTACACTGATCCATCACTTTCATTTAACTGGAATTAACATCGCCTCAAAAATACCCAGTGGAAAAACTCAGCCTTCTTACCCTATTTTGTGTAGCCTATTGTGCTGTGTGTGTGTGTGTGTTTTAGAAATAGGGAACTAGTTTCTTTCTTTGTCTCATCCTGATCTTCCTGTAGCGAATTTGCAGTTTAATATGGCATTTTGCAATGACCTAATTTTGGGGCAGAATTAAATCTGGGGTGTATGTTGCACAATGTGTGAACGGCACCATCAGCAGTGATACACCAGAGCAACTTAGCTGACACACTTTCAGCAAACTCCCTTCAAAGTACCCTTGGCAGGAATGTAAGACATGACTCACTCCATGGAAACACATAATTAGATTGATAATATGGGGACTTTGAGAAATTCCTCCCAATCCTTCCATACAAGGGCTTATTTTCCTGCATCTAATGATTATCCTTTTGTGATTTGGGTTCCTCTGAAACTTGAAAGTTGTGTGCAAGTAAACAACCTGCGTTTGAAGGAGGCTGGTCAACTAGCCCCTGGGACAGTGGCCACAGTGCTCAGGAAGAGGAGGCTTTACCCCTCCCTGCCCAGCCTGGCGGAGGTCCAGGCCTCCTCCTTGCTGAACATCAGTTCACTTAAAATTGAAACTGAAGACTGGACTTTTGGTTGGCTGCTTTGGTGAAACAAACAGGTGTGACAACCTGAATCTGTATCCCTCTCCAAAGTTCATGTTGAAATGTCAAGCTCAGTGCCCAGGACCTGGGAGTCTGTGCCTTATGAATGGCCCATGAATGGGCTCCAGGGGGCAAGTTTGCCCTCTGTCCCTTCCACCATGCCAGGAGCAACACTGGCCCTGCAGAGCCCCAGGGCAGCCCTCACTAGACTGCAGCTCTGCTCTGCCTTTGTCTTGGACTTCCCAACCCGCAGAACTGACTGCCGTTTGTGACCCAGACCATATAGTATTTTCTTATCACCGCACAAAGGACTGAGACCATGGCAATATTCCAATGTCCCTTTTCTCCCCTATCCTGAAAGCCCTACATTACCAGAAACAGGAAGGGCTGAAGAATGGCTGAGGGTGAGATCGTCCATGGATTCTGCCATCGGTGATGCCCAGGCTTCGAGGCCTAAGTGGTGGCAGAGGTGGGGATGGGGTTACTGAGAAGGCCTGTTGCCTGAAAGACACGCCACAGGGCTCCGGGACAGGCATTTCAGCCTATTCCAGTCTCCAGGAAGCCAGGCAGAATCCCTAGGTCCCTCCTGGAGCCCTGACGTGCCCTGAAGGGGAGCGTCTTGAACTGGCCTTTCCTCTCAGCCCGCCTTCCTTCTTCTTCCACTTTCCAGGATCCTTTGTCTTAACTGTTGATGGACGATGCTCTAAACATCTCCAACCTTGTTTTGGAATGAGGTGAAGAATAAATAACGATTATTCCCAGGAAATAAATTGAAAAATGCTCTTGATACTATTTATAACAAATAAATGTGACTTCACACGCCCTCCACACCCTGTGTTCCCACTGCAGAGAGGAAGACTCCACTCTAACGTGTCAGTCAACTTTCCAGTACTCTACCGAACCCCCGAGGGGCCTACAGAGAGGAACGACTCCTCTAGGCTCTGTTCTGGGGGCTACACTCATTTGGACCTGGGGCCCACAGCACATCATGGTGGAAGCACATGGAGGTGGCCCATTCACCTCCTGAAGAGAGAGGAGGCGGCCGACTCCCAGGGTCCCCTTGGCACCCTCCCACAGGGCCCAGCACCTCCCACCAGGCCCCACCTCATGGTGTCCGCTGCAGTCCGAGCCTTTGGCATTGGGTTAGGGACACTCCAGCTCCAGGGGACAGACACGGTGGGCCAGGTTCACATCACATGGCTTGCCCACCTCTTCTGGGGATAGTTTTGGTCTACAACTGGAAGAAGCAAATAATCAAATTCCTTTTCCCAAAAAAGAGAACAGAGGTGGCAAGAGCCACTGTGCTGTCCCTGCTCACTAACACCACCCACTGTCTGCGTTCCTGCTGCAGACTGTACCATGCAGGTGAAATGCACACTAAGCAACTTTATGCCAATAAATTCAATAATCAACACAAATCGGACAAAGTCCTTGGGGGATATCTAACCCCAAATGATACCGGATGAAATCAGAAATTTCACTGAAATGGAATTCAATAACATATTGATTTTAACTACTTAAAATGCTGTCTATAAGGGAATCTTCAGGTGAATTTAATCAAATGTTTAAGGTAAAAGCAATAAAATATCAATATTTTGCCAACAAGCCAGAAAACCCTGATACTAGAGTCTGACATAGAGGCCAGAGGGAGCCCCCTGCCTCATGACAGGGATGCGAAGTCCTCAGTGAGGCATTAGTACGTTGAACCCAGAAACACACGCAGCTTTTAAAGGGTGACCTCCAATGACCAGGTGCAATCTGCCCCAGGTGCTTATTCTTGGCCCCACATTCAAAGGTTGTTTTAGGCAACTTACCACTTTAACAAAGATAAACTAATGGCCATCTCAGTTGATGCATAAAAACCCACCTGATAGAATTCAGCAGTCATTGGTGATAACAGGAGATCATCAGCAAGCAGAAAAACACTTTCAACTTGATAGAGAGCATCTTCAAAGAACCTCCCGTAAGACTGGAAGCAGCCAGTGCACCCTTAGCATTTCTATGTGACATTGTGCCAGGGTCCTCACCAGGGCAGTAAGTCATAAAAACAAAAAGAAACGTGGAGCACACACGCTGGAGAGGGAAGAGGGGACTTTCCCTGCAGATGTGTCTTTGATGAACACTTTAAGGAATACGTGAAGCAACTGCAGGATTTAAGAGGTGAGTCACCAGGCTACAGGTGGTCAGCGTGCAAAGTCAATGCACTTTCTATACACTAGTGGTACAGACCTTTGTGTCCCCCGAAAGTCCCAACCCCAGGACCTTGGAACGTGACAGTATTTGGAGGCAGGGCCCTGAAAGGTGATGAAGGCCAGACGAGATGGCACGGTAGGCCCTAACCCAGGCTGACTGGGCCTTTGCAGAAGAGGATATCCACACACAATGAGACCCTGACTTCTCAAGCAGAGGGACAGAGGGAGGACTAGTGGGGAGGAAGCCAAGGACAGTAGTGCACCAGCCAAAGAGGAGACCTCAGGACACCACATCCCTGCCACCCTGGGCTTGTCTGCTGGTCTCCAAACTGTGGGGTGTGATCCTGGTGACTAAGCCACCACTCTGTGACACCCTGCCATGGTGACCCTACAACATAGTACAGCTAGCAAGGAACAGAGAGTGTAAGGCCATTTTTGTGTGTGTGTTAAAAAATAAATAAATACTTGGAGAGGAATTTA
This sequence comes from Callospermophilus lateralis, assembly GCF_048772815.1. Classification (NCBI taxonomy): domain Eukaryota; kingdom Metazoa; phylum Chordata; class Mammalia; order Rodentia; family Sciuridae; genus Callospermophilus; species Callospermophilus lateralis. Next base: position 139,311,299 of record NC_135312.1, read on the forward strand.
ACCAAATCTATGTAAGATATACTGTTGGGAGAAAGTTAGGCAAGAAGATCTCAATAAGTGGACAGATATATCATAATCTCAATTGGAGGACTCAGTGTCTTGTAATTTCCATTCGTTCCAAAGTGACAGCACAATTCCAGCCATGAGCCTAGCAGGCATTTTCATGGAACGTGAAAGTCAGATGCTGAACTTTTATGTGAAAATGCAGCAGACACAGTGTGGCCAAGACTCTCCTGAGAGAGACGGAGGCTGCAGAGCCTGGGGGAGGCGGGCCCAGGAGAGCAACAGGCAGAGAAAAGCTCAGTAGGTAATAGGTAGAATCAACTGATTTTGAAAGCAACCAGAGGTGCTTAGACAGGCAAATCCCACACAGATATAATCAGGACCAAAAGCCTGAACACCCAAGCTGGCTCTGGAGGGCAGGATCTGGTCCCACCGCGCAAGCCCAGTGTCCTCAGGGAACATCCAGGTTTCACTAAGATCTGCTCTTTGAGGGGCACCACCAATAAAAGAAAAATTCAACCTAAAGATTAGAGGAAAATATTTGCCAAACAAATCTGACAAAGACTGGCATCGAAACCTACAAGGAACCCCCCAATTCACATACAAAGGACAAAGACCTGGTAGGAAATGGCAGAAGTTTTAAGCAGCTGTTTCACAGAGAGACTAACTGGCGGACCCCTGGAACTGGGCCGGGTGCAGCAGGACACACTGCCGGAATAAGTCGAAACAGTACAGACACTTGGAACGTGTTTACAGGTTCTTACAAGGTTGAGGTGAACCTACCCGTCCCCTATCAATTCCACCCCTAGATACTTACCAGAAGAAATGAAGACCTGTGTCCAAAAAGTTATATTACAATGTTTGAAGTCTTTAACCTTGATAATGGAACATCCCCAAATGTCTCAACAGGGAAATGGATAAACAAAGTTCAACACAGTTGCAGTTGTTAAATGGAGTAGAGTCACAAGTATTCAAGAACATGGTGACTTCCACGCACATGCCGTGTACACAGCAACACACGAGGTGCAGAGTTCTAGGGAGACCCGCAAAGAAAGCAACCAGACTGGGCTGCCCCAAGGAGCCCAACAGAATGGGCTGACAGAGTCCTATGTCTGCAGACTGGTGTGGATTATTTCTGTATGTGCCTTTCTCAAACATCAAATTTTACAAAATGAAATCACAACTTAGATTTTGTCTCAACAAATTATAAAGTATTAGAATCTACTTTTTTGTGGGTAATGTGCTAGCCATTCTGGAACTACTTTCTGCCTACTCAAGGCAGGAGAAAAATGAGTCGCTATCGCAGTGTGGGAGAAGGGAGCTACACACGGATGAGAAGTCACAGTGTGGTGTTGAAAGGGAAGTGGAGTTAGTTTTATCATTTTAATTAAAAAACTATGAGTCCTGTAGGGACACTCCATGACAAGGAGACCCAGGCATTTCTAGGAGCGACGGGCAGCCTACAAGGAGCTCTAGCCAGAAACAAATCCCTACATCTCAGAATCACAAGGAACTTGTTAAAGTCTGTAAACAAGTCTGGATGGCACCTGGCATTTTGCCAGGGGGAGTGGTTTGTGAGGTGGAGCCAGCGAGCCATTAAGTGTGGAGATTGGTTGACTGCTGTATCTAGTTTATGTTAATTAGATAAGCAGTGTGGAATGTATAAATATCGCTCCCGTCCTACAATAAAGGGCTCCCACTCCTGCTGTATCAATGTACACAAGTTGTTTGTCACCCCCCGGTTATTCTGCTGCAGCTGGACTGCAGCAGATGGCGGCCCATACGGGGAGCCCCGGGACACTCGGGGGTAAGTGACGAAAAAAAGCTGTCCGTCCATAGATAGGACGGGAGCAATCTGCTCGTCCCTAGGCAGAGAGGGCAAGAGGAAAAATGGCCATTTTGAGAAAATGGAAAATATTGATACAGTATGTTTGTGTCTTGTTTTGTCTCAGTGTATTGTATTGTCTTTGTGATTGAAATATGGAAGGGGTGAGAAGTAAATTACTAAGGGAAAGAGGCACCCCAGTGGAACCAAGAGCAGTTAGGGCCTGTGTTGATGGAAGCCCAGGAACTCTAGTCAGAAAGAAAAAGAAAGTTCAGAAGAAGAAAGATTATCAGGAAAAAAGTTGCAGCAAAAGGCTATTACTGGATACTTTTCGTTACCGTTACCGGAGGGTGCGTGAATCGGTGCAGCGGCCACCACGTGCCGGAGCCAGTCATGGCACAGCAAGGGTTTTCCAAGCGGCAGTTGCTGGGTCTTCCCCGCCCCCTGGCCCGGGGAGTTGGATGCCACTGCGAGAGCCCAAATCCAGGCATAGTCTCGCAAGCTCTTGCTCCCTGTGCCTGAAAGCAGTTTAAGACCAAGACTCTCCCCAGGGCCCTCTGGGGCTGCCCGGGACACTATGCCAGGCGCCATCCAGACTTGTTTACAGACTCTAACAGGAACTAAGTCTGCCAACAACCCAAGGGAGCTCAGAAGCCTCAGATGAGGCCACGGTTCCAAACAAGAACCTTATTTCAGCCCATGAGAAGCTAAACAGAAGCTTAATGATTGATGAAATAAGAACGTCGCGTCTTGCGATCCATGAACATAGTGCATCTCTTCATTTATTCAGACCTTTGAAACTTTTTCTAGAAATCCCTTGAAGTCCTGGAGCCCATGTCTCGTGGGTTTTGTTAAATGTGCCTCTACATATGTGGCTCCTCCTGCCTCTCACGCTGGGAAGGGATAGGGCAGGAGCCAGGAGTGCACTTGGTGCCAGATTTGGTTCTAAATACCATTCTCCATCAAAAAACCAGGCACTCTTGGAGACAAGGTCTGGGGAAGGTCAAGAACAAGATCTGCTTAGAAAATCTTATTTTTCTAGAAAATAAAGAGGTCTTAGGGATGATATGAGGACAGAGGATGTGTGCTGAAGAGGATCCTAAGAGACAAACATGAGAATGCAGATATGAAAGCACATAATAGAAACAAATTAACCACTATTGACCACAATAAGGAACTGGGACTCCTCTAACATCAATAAGTGAGCAAATAATCAAGGAATCAGTTTTACAGAAGAAGGTCACGTAGTAAGTGTCTAGATCACTCAAGGCTGCTGAAGCCAGCAGGCTCGATGGTAGATGGGCTATCTAGGTCGTCCTGCGGTATCTCAGCACAGGTCACTGACTAACTAACCCCAGGGAAACGCCTGCTTACGGTGGGCTGAGTTCCTGGAGGCCACCACAACCAAGTCCCTGATTCAATGCCACTGTTGGGACAGACCCAAGCACCCGCCTTTCACAGAACGCACCCAGAGGCCCACAGCATCGCTCTGCTACTGCTGCCCAAAACGCAGTCTGAATCTAATCATGGGAGACAGCAAACACCCCCAGAGTGAGGGACTTTACACAGAAGAGTAGGCCTGTACGCCTCAAAAATCCCAGGACAAGAAACACAAAGAGGCGAGAGGATGTGTATTCATCACGATTGCTGCGTAACGATCTCACCCAATCTCATGGCTTGAAGCATCAAGCATTTGTCGTCTGCCTGGTCTCTGACTGGAGTCCAGGCAGGCTTAGCTGGATCCTCTACCCGGGACTCCTGACAGTGCTGCAGAGTGCTGGCCAGAACTGTTGTCTCCACCAACACTCAGCTGGGGAGAATCCACCTCCAACTCCCTCAGTCGGGTGGAATTCAGTTCCCTGTGATTGTAGACCCAAGGGACTCTCCTTAGCACCAGGTGCAGATTCACAGGCTGCTGGCCGGGGTCTCTGTGTCACCAGGTGCTGGAGACCCCTCAGGCTGCTGTCTGGGGTCTCTGTGCACAGCATGATGAGACCCTGCAGGCTGCTGGCCTGGGTCTCTGTGTCACCAGGTGCTGGAGACCCCACAGGCTGCTGGCTGGAGGCTTGTGGGGGTTCTGAGACCACCAGGGCCTCTTGCAAGGTGGAGTTAGCCATCATGGCTGTGAACTTTCTCCACACCAGGAGCAGAGACTCCAGCAGGACAGGCTCCGTATTCTGATGTCACACTCAAATGCACCCGACATCTTTACCAAATTCAAATCCTGCCCTCCCAGAGGAGAGGGGATCACACACACACACACACACACACACACACTCGGAGCGACAGGGCACAGTGCCTGGGACGTGGAGCACACATGCTGGGTGGCTGCCTGCTGGGTCAGGGTGACCAGGCCTGGGGAGTTCGAGTACCTGAGCGTTCTGTGTGCACCATCTGTGCCTGCACCAGCACCCCATCTTTGGGAACCACAGTTAGAAGCACTGGGCCCCCGTGAAAGGATGCTTTCTGTGGACAGTCAAGTTGTTACACAGCAGGCTGAACCCGGCCTAAGGCTTCCCACGCAGCCTGATGTTCTGGACAGGCCAATTTAAACCCATCCTGATCCTCCACTTCAGTACGAAGCCAGCGTAGGGGTGAGACACTGCGCTATGGTGCTGACCCCAGAGAGCCAGGCATTCCCTCTCCCACACCACCAGTGGCCTCCGCCCAGGTCTCCCATAGCAGCCAAGAATTCAGTTTGTTATATGGAGCCTGATCTGAGAGAGCAGCCCGCCCCCCCCCCCCCCGGGGGGGGCCAGGGAGCAGCTGCTCTTCATATCAACACAGTCGTAGGCAGGGGAAGTGCAAGAGGAGGGCTGGACAGACGCTCAGCAGATGAGGTACAAATGCACTCTCAGGATAGGCACAAACAGGTGGATGCCATCAGCTGAGGACGCTGCAGTCCTGTCTGGCAGCCGACCCACCCAGCACCTCCCGCGGTGGGTCGGCTGCCTCTCATGGCCGCAGAGCTCCGAGGGTGAGAAGTGCACTGTGTTCATTGGTAAGCGCAGCAGTCACTCACGGAAACCTGACAGGTGGCCAGGACTGGTCCACGCCTCCCATGCCCTCTGCCACGGTGGACGAGAATCCCCTCCCTAGAGAAAGTGCCCCGTGCTGGTCCGACCAGTGAGAAAGGCAGTAGTTTAGGAAGAAATAGCAAGGACTGGCACACTTGTAATCCGACGTGTCAGGGTGGGACCAGCCGCACTGAAACCAGTCTAAAAGCCTGTCACTGAAAACAGACTCCAACGTCGCAGGAGCAAAGGTGTCTGCCCTCAAGGGAGGATCTGGGGACAGAGGTGGACTGATCTCGTCCAGAGAATCGCATGTCTTTCCTCTGTATCTCGTAGGTACAGAATTTCAGTCGACGATCAGACTCTCATTTTGAATCTCTCAAAAGTGCACGATTCACGCGATTCACAGTCACATGGAGGAGCCCTCCTCCCAGATGTGCAGGGAAAAGTCCAATTTAAGTGTCATGCCAGGGACAAAGAAAAGGCCTACCAGACCGGCAATTTCCATCCTTTACAAAGAGCCATTGGTGCAAATGTGCAGTCTGCAGCACCTGGTGGCACCTGGGGGAGAAAAGGCATGCCCGGCGTGAGTTAGGCGGACTTCAAGGCCAGCCACTATGGAGCGAGCAACTTTGCACACACCTCTTCCTAACAAAAAGGAGGGTTTGCAAGGCGGGCTTGCTGAAGCCTCCCGTGTCTGAGGGTTCTCCATGCAGGAGGAGGCTCCTGTGGAGGAGGAAGCCCTCCATGCTCCCTCCTGGGCTTTTGTGCATGGCCGTCAGCCACGTCTCGTGGCCACCAGCATTCTTCCACTCCGTCCTCCTTCCTCGTGCAGGTGCCCTGGACTTCACATGGGGTGGCTCAAGGCTCTCTAGGAGTGAGCCCATCCCTACCATAATCTGGTGCGGAAGACGCTGTGTGACCCTGTTAAGGTGAGGAGGTCTCCTGCGATGGCATGGGCGTCCCTGAAGAGCTCCTGAGTGAGACAAGAACTTTCAGATTACGAGAGCCATGGCCTCTTCAGTGGTCGATCCCCTGACCCCCCAACTGTGGGCAGGAAGGCTGTGGCTGGAGGAGGGGTTCCTGGAAATGTGCCTTTGGGGTCTCTATTTAGTGCCTGGTGAGCACACCGTCTCTGCTGCCTGGGGCCATGTCCTGAGCGGCCGTCCTCCTCCACACCGTGATGCCTGCCTCACCTGGGCCCAGCAGCTGGGCCGGATGACCATGGACTGAAGCTCAGAACCAGGAGCCAAAGCAGGCTTCCCTCCTCTGACGGCTCTGTCAGGACTTCTGGTCACAGAGGGGCGAAGTTGACTCAAACTGCCCTCAAGAGCTCTAGGGAAGGACAGGTCACGCCATCCTGGAGTGACCCTTCCTCAGACGTTGCTGGGGTCTTCTGCAGCTGTGACAGAGCCCTGCAGAGGACGCCTCTGTTAAGGGCGGAGAGGGGCGGCTCCTCAGGGGGAGTCACCAGGCCTGCCCTTCTCGGGCCCGTACATATCTGGCTCTACGCGGGTTCAGCTGGTGTTTTAGAAGAGGAAAAGTTTATTTAGAGGCTCACATCCATAGCCGACTCATCCTCAGGGCTTGAGTGAGGCAGAATATCATGGCAGAAGCGTGTGGCAGAGGGAAGCAGCTCACAGGGTGATCAGGAAGCAGAGAGACCGTCCACTCACCAGGTACAGATATCCCAGCACCACGTGCCCAGTGCCCACCTCCTCCAGCCACACCCACTGCCCTCAGTCCTCACTCACCCCCATCAGGTGACCAATTCACGGATTCATCCACTGACAAAATTCAATCGTTTTTTCTCTGAACCCTCTTGCACAGTCTCACATGTGTGTTTTGGGGGACACCTCTCATCCACACCATAAAGTTGGGTTTGTCCACATTTTGTGAGACTCAGAGGCTCTGCCTCAAACGCAGCTCTGTGTCAAGTCAGCAGACCAAGTGGGAAAGGCGGTCACACAGTGGAATCCAGGGAGGCCACACGTCGGGCTGCCGAACCAACACACAGGCTCTGAAGACCATGCTGGTCCACACGCTGCCAACCCGCACCTGCCTGTCCACCCGTGGCCGTCAAGGTCCACGGCCCCACCTCACGCATACGCGCACGCACACACACGTGTTCTGTGGAATCAGCTTTCTGCACAACGAGAAGCCCTCACCATGATTCACCTGGTGAAGGAGAGGGAAGTGTGTACGAGGGAGTGGGTTCCTGCACAGCTTTGCTATTCGGACACCCCTGAAATGAGTCAAGGCAAACAAAAGGGCTTAATAGACCTTAAGATCCGACAAATAAGTCAAGCCCATGAATCGCGTTGAAGCGCATTTGAAGAGGATCCCTGGATCATCCCTCCAGTCTTCTCCAAGCTGCAGTGGTCCCTGTGCCTCGAGAACACCTGGCCCGGAGTGGACAGCGGCCGTGTGGGGAGTGTGGAGAGCACTCAGAGTCTAAGTGAGCTTCCACAGCAGGGCTCTGACTGCAGCACTCCTGGCCATGCGGGTTTCAAATGGACGCTGTCCTGAGCTGTCCACTTAAAACAGTGTCTCTGTGTCATTTAAAGACCTGGCATGGAAGACCATTAAGAGGTTAAGAATCGGGCTGGAGATGGGGCTCAAGCGGTAGCGCGCTCGCCTGGCATGCGTGCGGCCCGGGTTTGATCCTCAGCACCACATACAAAGAAAGATGTTGTGTCTGCTGAAAACTAACTAACTAAATAAATAAAAATTCTCTCTCTCTCTCAAAAATAAATAAATAAATTTTTAAAAAATTAAAAAAAAAAAAGAGGTTAAGAATCACCATTTCACTTACACTAAACATGCTCTGGAATAAAAAGATAGGATCTGGATTCGCTTTAAAAGTTTAAAAAGTTCTCTTTGTTAACTAATTAGGTATGGCCTATAATCAAGTTAGTATTTGTTAAAAAAAAAAAAAGCAATTTCTTTTTGTCTGAGGGCAAATAAAGGCCATTTCTTAAGTATGCTGTTTTCTATCCAAACCAGCATACACTATATATTATTTGCAGCAAAGGGGTAAAAGTAGATCTAAGTTCTTGTGTAAGTTAGAAGGTTGGCTTTTGAAGTCTCAGAGAGATTTGTTCTTAATATTTTTGCACATACTCAAATAAACCTGTTTAATAAAAAAACAAAGTAAGTTGTAGGCTCTGACCTGTTGGTCAGTGTCTGCGGGTGCAGAGTCACGGTATTGTCCCCCAAGGATCCTTCCAACCCGTTCTTGAATTTATCGTTCATTGTGTTAAACCTCATGGTAGTGAAATGCCTCTAATATTGAAGTCAAATTAGCAGACACTTTATGACAGCAAGTGCAACTGCTGTGTTTAAATATTATTACTTTCCCTGTGGGACACAGAAATCCAGGTTCTTCAAGCCTCATCGTCCCCTCTTAAGGTAGAAGCAGGATCCTGAATTTCTATTTAAAGAAAACCTGATCACTAACTGTAAAGAAAATACCAGCGGTGAAAGCAAGAACAGCCAGATCCATTACTCGCTCTGGGTTAAATATGGCAATATCTCCTACAAGCCATGTGAAGTCTGTCACTCCGGTGGTCTGCCCCTTTCCAGTATCTAGTAACAGTGTGTGTGGGGGGGTAAGTCTCTTCTTATCTTTCCTGCAGGGCTGCAGGAGGTGGGGCTGGGAGCTGCCTCTGCAGACCACAGGCTGCACTGTCCTCAGTCTGGCTGTGCAAGACGGAGCCTTTGGATGCCTCCTCTGTAAAATAAACTGTGATGACTTAAAAATGGTTTGTGAAAATATACTGTTGCTGGGAAGAAGCTATTCGAGCATTTATTTTCCATTTGCTTTGCAGGGAAACATATCCCTGCGAGCCTGTTTGATTTGGATATTATTCCTAAAGTAAACATGGCTGGGCCTGCTTCCTGGTCCCTGTCAGCTGGTCAGCTGGCTGGAGAGATCTCCCAGTTGGGATGCCGTTTCTTCACATGGATTCCAACAAAAAACTTTAATGGTAGTGGATGCATGAAAACCAACTACCTCCTGAATTCAAGCGTTTACAGGGTTTTCCCTGCCATTTACTAAGAGACTGGATCTACTGCATAGAAGCCACGACTTCAGTTTTCATCAGTGATACCGTGTCTCACTGACGTCAGCATCTATCATGTCATATTAATTTGTAGATAGGAATTAAATTAGCTCTTCTGGTTTCCTGGTTGTTGGGAAGCTATTTAGTATCTCCCCCTCAGACCCCCCCGTAACTGCAAAATTAAGTTCCACCAAGTGTATCGCCTTCCTGCATCTGCCCCCCCCCCCGGCTCCGCCTTCCCAGCTGTGGGGGGATACGGGGATACGCCTGGCTGCAGCCTCTGCTCGGAGTGTCTTCCATCCAGCCCCTGGGAACGCCCTCCCTGGCCCAGCCTCCAGCCAGCTGTGCCCCTTCCTCTGCTGGCCCCACCTGCTCTCTGTCCTCAGTCCCGCTGTGGCTGCCGGGCCTGACCCAGCTGCTCTGTCCTCACAGACCCTGTCCCTCCGCCCACAGAAGAGTGCTCAGCCAGGCCACATCCTGCCCACGGGCCTGGTCCTCCACTAGGTGACCCTGACCCTGGTGCACCCCTCCTCCCCTGCCCTCGCCCTATCTGACGGGCAGCCTCGCCTCTCTCCAGTGTCCATGGGCCTCCTCTTCTGGACCCAGACTCAGTCCTCGGCTCCCTTCTCTATTCTTTCTGACTTCCCTGGCCATCTCCTCTCTGAGCTGCAAACTCCCAGGTTACATGCCCGGACGACGGCGAGTCGCGGCCTCCTGCTCCTCCCTGCAATGCCTGCTCAAGGGAAGAGGATTGTGCATCTTTCTTGATTCCGTATGCACCCTGCTCCCCTCTGCTCTCCTTGGGACGAAATGGGAGGATTATCTGTCCCTTCATTTGACTGACTGGGACCTTCTGAACAGCACATGTGAGCCCCACGCTGTGCCATCCCTGGTGGGCTTCCACAGCTTCTGCCCTCTGCCCGGGGCCTTCCTGCCTGTCTCCTGGGCAAGCTCACCCTTTCCCATCATTCAGGCATGCTCCAGTGACCCCTGGATTCCTCAGCCCAGCCCGGACGTGCCCCTCCCTTGCTGCAGACTTGAAACACTGCCCTCTGAGTTTCCATGCCTGGAGCGGACGCTCAGATTCAACATAACCTTTAAATGCTGTTTGTTAGAGACACAAGCAGCACAACAGACCTTGGTCTTTTTGCCTCACCCAGCTGAGTCACTCTGAATTCCTCTCCTTCCCCAGCTCGTGCCCACGTCCTCTGTAAGTGGCCCTCTTTCCTCTGCTCCTCCTAACAGCTCTGTGGTTCCCTGGCCTCAGCCACGTGCCCTGCCAGGGTCCCCAGCCTCCAGCCCAGCGCCCCCGGTCCTGCCCCACATCTCTGCCAGGTGATCTACCTAAATGGAGGTCTGAATGTCTCCCTTCCTTGGCTGCTGCCCTGGGTGCTCTCCGCCTGTTGTGGAAGGGAGCTCCTGCGTTCTTTCACAATAAGAGCAAGACCTCGGCTGCCTCCCCAGCTCTCTCAGAGCCGCGGGTCGAGGCTCTGCAGGGCGACAGCAGGTCTGAAGAGCTCTGGGGACCTCTCTGTCTTCACCTGTGTCCCAGAGCTGCCACTCCCTCTCCCCCACTCCCGCGTATGGCGAACCTGAATCTTGCATGAGGCTCAGAGGAAACTGACCTCTCCCAGACGGCCCGAAGCCCCGAGGCCATCACATGTGGCCTTCCCTCCTGCGTCACCACGTGTGTGCCATGCACTGTGGTTCTGCACACGGGGCAGGGAAGATCAGCTGATTAACCTGTAGGCCTGGTCTCTCTACCTTTGTTTCACCTTTTCAAAGAGCAGGGACGTGTGAGGTGCACCATCCTTTCCATGAATGTTTTATAAGCTGTAGGGGTTTAGATCATCAGACGTTTTCCCCAAGCCTAATACCTACTTTGCTGATGTTGGCCTCTCACTTCTCACTTATGAGGTCTTCCCTTCAAATTGGAGTGCAGTTCACCTTCCATAACACCTGTGCAGCCCGGGCGTCCAGCGCTCAGCAGAGTTGAGCAGGCATCGTCCCTCATGCCCAGGAAAGAAAGCCTAACCCCCTGCCACGCTTCCCACCACCTTGGGCCGAAGTTCTGTCTTCATGGCCTGCCTGTGGTGGCCATCCTACACCCTGGGGCTGCGTAACCGCGGGCCTGCTGGGCCTGGGTCCCAGGCTCATCCGCATCGTGTGGCTCATTTCTCTTTATGGCCCCACAGCATCTGCCCTGAGAGGTCCCCCAGCTGTTAGCCCTTCTTGACTTGAAGGACATGAGGGTGACCACTTTGGCCGTGATGGGCAGGGCACCTGTGGCTCTCCACATGCACATCTTTGGTGGACGTGCTTTCAGCTTTCTTAGGTGTGTTTAGGGGTAGATCTACTGGGTCACACAGTGACCAGCAAGCCACTTTCCCGCAAGCACCACTCTGCCCTTCATGGGTGGTGCCCGAGGGCTCCGACTCCCCCTTCTACAAATGCTGGCAGGGGCACCCCTCGTCCTAGCCATCTGGGTGAGGTCAGCAGTAGTGGCCGTGTTCGTGTGGGATGGACACCTCCTCCAACAAAAGCTTAGAGCTGCATTCTGTCTAGAAGAAGCAGACAAATCCACCATTTTCTGTTGAGCTGAATAAAGGAGGCAGGGCTCTCCGAGACAGAACTGCCCTCTCTCTTCCCTAGGCCTGCCAGTGTCTCCCAGGGCTGCCAACAGTGTGCCGGGTTCTCACTCTTCCAATCTCTTTACACCCCATTCTTCTCAACATGAGGCACTGACTGCAGAGGACTTGATTAAGACTTGACTAATGTTAGTTTTGGGGGAAATGCTGTCTAGCTCCATCCATCTGTCCTATCACTATGTTATGTGACATCGTGGGGACAGGGGTAACCATGTAATTTGTAGCTCCCTGTGACTCCATAGACCATTTTTTTTTCATGTGTTCTTAACCAGTCTTCCCTAGTAACTAGTTCTTAGCCTTGTTTTTGCTGTACTCAGCTCTCCTAACTCAGCACTATTTGAGAACTTAACAGGCACTAGTGAGTTCTTTTCTGCGCGTCGTGCAGCTCAGCGTCTGTGGGGTTTAGCGGCTGGTGCAGGTGCTTGGTCAGGCCTGGCTGATTGGCAGGGTGGCCTGAGCTGTGGAGTGCTCTTTGTCACAGCAGCGGCTGCACCTGGGCACCAGCCCTTGGTCTGGCCCTGTGAATGAGGTGGTGTGCCGTGCTCAGCACTCTGGGCTCTGCCTGGCCAGAGAGATGGCCCAGCAAGACTTCCGGGCAGGCAAGGCAGGGCCAGGTCCTGCCAACTCTGCCCTGCAGGGTGGGCCTTCTGGGACCCCTGTGTGTTCACATCCAGGTGTGCGCTGACAGGCCGTGGCTCTTCTCAGTCTCACCCGAAGGCTCATCGAGAGCCCGGGTTCAGGCCCTCCAGTGATCCTGGGGTTCCAGTCTGGCTTCGTGGCTGACTGGAGTCTCTCTCCCTGGTCCACTCGCTGTTCACTGGCCCAGGGACCCTCATTACTAGTGGTCAAGCACCACCCCTCAGGGCCTCTGAGGCCTTTCCTTCAAAGCCTGCGTGTTTGTGTAGCTGCACTAACAACCCACATCCACACAGCCGCAGCCGGCCTGCTGCGCACCTGTGCTGAAGGCGTCCCTCCAGTGTGCACACGGAGCTGAACGTCAATCACCATCCTCATCATGCGGCGGATCCCACACGATTGTTTACTTGTGTCCTAGGACCCATCTCCCTGCCCCCTAACACCCCGTGGGAAGGAGCAACGCAGCTCCCGGGTGGGAGAATGGGCCCAAGCTGCGGTAGGCGCCTGCTGTTAGCGTGAGTGTGTCTGAGCCAGGACTGGCAGCGCCCTGCTTGCCCACCCCACCAGCACCCTGGGAGCCTATGGCTCTGCTCGTCCTCCCCCAGGACGAGGCTGGGAGAGGGACATCAGCAGGCCACTGCTTCCTGTGGTCTTCTGACTCTCTCCTCACACTTCCTGCTTCTGTTGCCTGCGTTTCTAACGAGATTACGTTTAATTAGTGCCACTGCAGCGCTGTTGATCGACCACATGGAATCTTCTCCAATGCCCCTCAGGGGACCTAAGCTCATCCAGCTAAGGACTGGAATAGGAGGGGCACAGTGGGCAGCTGTGTGTGCTGGAGCTGGGTTAGGAGCGGTGCAGCCCCGCCCAGCCCCCTGTCCAGGGTTTGCCTGAGCAGCCACACCTGTAAAGCTGGGCCTCAGGGGCCTCTCTGGATGCAAAGCACCAGCCTTCCCAGCAGGGCAGATCACCCGTGGGTTTGAGCGGATGGATTGCAGGCAGCAGGGGCTCTGGGCTCTGGTTCTGGGCACTCTCCAGTCCTCCACCTTGACTTACATCAAGTGATGTAGTCGCTGCCTAGCGAGGGCACTGGAGCGGGCGGGTGGCCACTGTGCAGAGAGCCAGCCTGAGAAAGCTTTTCCTCTGGGACCAGTCCATTCCACTCCTCCCTGGCCTCCAGGCAGTGGGCTCAGAAGGCCCTGCAGGCCCGGGGCAGGTCCTCGGCCCCTGCCCTCACGGCTGAAGTGGCCTGAAGCGCCCCCCCCATCATCATTCCCTCAGGTACTTTCGTGATCAGAGGGCTGCTGGGCCCAGATTCTGGAAGCAACACTTTCTAGGTGCCAAGAGCAGGTCTTTCCAGCCGAGTGCCCTGGGTGTGCTCTTGGCTGTGTCGTGGAGCCGCTGAGTTCCTGGTCTCCATGAACAAACATGGGCACAAACCTGAACCCAAGAGTGAACACAGGAAGAGAAACCAACAGGACGGATCTTCGTCAAGCCGCTGCAGACGTGCATGGGAGGTGGTGACCGCACACCCGGTCTGAGCTGTGCGGAGAGGAGCTCACCCTGATTCAGAGTCGCTCTCTCAAGGGCATGCTGCTTCTCAACACGAGTAAGGGGTCAGGTATGATTTTGGCGTGTCAATAGTAGCCGTGTTTTCCTGGGGTTCAGCTACAGGACGGCAGGACAGACAACTCGGTGGAGACTACGTTCCAAGCAGCTCCACTCCTTTGGTATATGAACCAGTCTTGGAAGAGCTCTTGCCACAGCGGCTGGTGCCTCTCACAGCTGTCAGCTGCGCTGTCCTCCAGGCCTGGCCTGATTGGCAGGGCTGCAGCCTGCCTGCCACCCAGACCTGGGAGTGTCGTCTTGGTCTTTACGCTGTCACTCAAGCTGGATACAGCCAACGGGAAGCCGAGGGCAGGAACGCAGCTCTCGCCCCCCGCAGACGCTGCCTCACGAGGACCCTGGAGCTGGGTGGGTGGCCACTGTGCAGGTGGCCTGACTCTTAGTGACCTCCCTGTGGTGACGACTTCTGCTTTCACCCCAATCACAGGGACTCCGCAGACAAGCGAGGCTCACCCACCTGGCCACCAGGGGAAGGTCAGCGTGGGATGGCACCACACGCTCCTCAAACCTGCCTTAGAGGGATCACTCGGTCCTGGCACCAGGAACTTTCCCTGGTGGAGGCAGCTGACTTCACGTGTGCAGAGTGGAGCAGCCCACCAAGCAGCTCGGCCTCCTGGCTTGCTGGTCACTACGTGCTCTGAATGACCCCTTGTGGTCAGCTCCCCTGAGTCACAGCCACGAACACCAGGCAAGAGCGCCTTTCAGGAGCTCTGCACCCTATGTCAGCCTTCTTCCCTTCAGGAGGCTGCAGAGGTACCCCCGTGGACTCTGCTCACGGGAGGGCCAGGTGCACAGGTCAGAGGCAGACGGGTCAGAGAGGGCACTCGGAGACTGGGCGGCATGGACTGGGCTGCCTTTTGGTCCGGGGGGGTCCGGGGGGGTCCTGGGGGTCCTGGGGAGTTCCCTCGGTGAGAACTTGGAGTGTGGCACTCTGTGGGCCTGGGGCAGGCACTCTCCTGTGCGGTCCACGATCTCAACACAGCAGACCTGCAGGGACTCTCGCTGCTCGGCCTCTGCTCCAACGCACCCAGCCCTCACTTCTGTCCTGAACCCAAGAATCCAGGGTCCTCTCCGTCTCACTCCTGTCTGCACAACTGAATCTCTCAGAAGCACGTGTGGACCACGCCGGCGAAGGGCCTTTCCGTGGCTCTTCTGCGGTCCCCGGGTCCTGCCCTCTAGGTGAAATCCCTCCAGTATTCTTTCTGGCGTTCTGAGGCGGCCGCCCTTGGCCACTTGCGCCTTCCTGTAATGATGTTTCAGGAGAGCTCTGTTAACAGTCCCTTTGGCCTAAGACAGGCACCACTGGACTTCAAACCGAGCAGCACCCTGGCCTGCAGTGGCCTCTCTCCACCTGGCCTGTAGGGAAGCCCAGGTCCCTGTGAATGAGGCTGCCCGAGGACGGAGCCTGAGCTCTGCACAGCTGCTCTGACCCCGAGCCAGCGGACGGAAGTGCAGAGATGCTCCTCCTGTCAGGAGTGGTGGGGGGAGGTGGGGGTGGGCAGCCACAGCAGGGGAGGGAGAGCTTGGGAAGGTGCCTGAGTCCTGGGGCGAGTCCTGGGGCCTGGGAGCCCACATGTCCAAACTCGGATCCCACAAACAGTGCATCCAAGGGAGTCCGTCCCTGCCAACTTCAACTGACCTTCTATGAAAATAGGAATAAAAATAGCTGCACCACACAGCCACTGCAGGATCTGAGTCACACGGATGTACCATGAACGTCCAACATGACACTTAGCACATCCAGAGGGGAAAGGTGAGCTTCCCATCCATTTCCTTTTGAGGCAGAAGTAAGTCATCACAGAGTTTGCAACGCAGACATCGGACCCAGCGAGCTGGCTTTGGGGAGGACGGCGTGGGTGTCTATTTCAAGAGTACATTTGGGTCCATAGATCTTTCCATAGCAATTTTTTCTCTTTTAATTTCCCAAATGAAACTTACATTCCAGTGGGATAAGGACATAATAAAGAGGGTCATAACCTTCCTTTTCTGGAATAGGATACTTGGTCTGTTATCTCAAAGGAATACATAGAAATAGCATAGATGAGAATTTATTTTATATTTTTTCCTGGATATAAAGTGTCACACATTTGGCCAAACCTCTGTGAGGACCTGGACATCATTATGATTTTACAGAAACGCATGTTTGACTACTTTTGATTAAGACCAGTTGAATCTGACTCTTCAGAACCGTGGACGGTATGGTACGTAGGGAAGCTGTGAACAAAGTAGCTGGAAGGACATTCGTAGAGTTTGGTCTCCTTAGTCCACATCTAAACCTCCAGGGAAGGGAGGCCGCTTGCTCAACAGGGCGTGGGACGTGGGAGTGGCCGGACTGTCCTTCTCTTCTCCGGGCCTTGCTGGTGGACAGTAGACACCAGTGCTGAAAAAGGGAGAGCCAGGTACCAGCACCTGGAGAATGCAGCAGGGCCGGGTCCTGGGCCAGGTTGGGGACCTCTCAGAGCCTCTGCCGGTGGAGCTGGCTCTGCCAAGCTGCCTCCACGTCCACTCGGGACACCTGGCAGACCCTGGCACAGGAGCCGGAAGGTGGGGAGGGAAAGATGCACCCCCAGGCTCTGCACGAAGATCTCCCAGCCACCCCTGGAGGTGCCCTGGGGAAAGTTTCTTCTGTGCATCCCCAGATACAATCCCAGGGGGGCTTCATGCCTGCTGTGCTTGTCTTACCTACCAGGGGGCGTGTCTAGCCCCTGTCTATCAGGGAAAATGACAACTTGGTCCCTCCCACATTAACTCCCTGCCAGGTCTTCTTATTCAGTAGATCTCCCCGTCAGACACAAACCCCTAGGAGCACTCGCCTGCCACAGAAGGGACGTCCCCAACACGGTGGCTTTGCGCCTTGAGGGTTTTGTGGAGTTCTCGGACATTTCAAGGATTATAGTTCCCTACCATGGTGCTCCTTCAAACTGCAAAGCCCAAAGAGAGAAAGACGAAAGAGAGAGAGAAAGAGAGGAAGGAAGGGAGGGAGGGAGAGAGAAAGGGAGGGAGGGAGGGAGGGAGGTGCCTGAGACAACGCCCGGCCAGGTGAGCTCTGCAGGACCAGCAGGCACCTAGCCCTGGAGGCACGTGGAGGCACGGACTTAGGGCGAGTCAAAGCTGCCTCCTACTAAGTGGCCACACTTAGCAAACCCATCAGGGCCACGGCAGGAGTGACCACAGGTACATCTGAGGACACACAGGGTTGATTTAGCTTTTTATGCTCCACCATGCCACAGAGGGGTCAGAGCACCTGGGCCATCACTAGACAGAGGCCAACTATTTACCAGGAATCCGGCAAGAGTGCAAGGCACAGTCACATGTGGACTAAATTCCCAATCATGAAGGGGAGCACAGGGGGCAGGCGCTGCCACCGAGGCCTCCACAGAAGGAGACCCATACCCACCCAGGCAGGTGGTCCTCAATCTCAGCCCTGGGGCTGGGTCCCCTCCTGGCTCCTGTGCTCTCCTGTTGTCCCGTCCCCATGTCCTCATGCCGAGGATAAACAATTGAGCTCCTTGGATCTCCGTGATCCTATGCCCAAAATCAAAATTGTTAAAAATACTTTGCATAGTTTTTCACTGCAAAACCTAGTGCGAAAGGCATTCTTCATCAGGCGGGCATGCAGCCAAAGCCTGTGGGGTAGACGCCATTCTACCCCTTCTACC
This sequence comes from Callospermophilus lateralis, assembly GCF_048772815.1. Lineage (NCBI taxonomy): Eukaryota > Metazoa > Chordata > Mammalia > Rodentia > Sciuridae > Callospermophilus > Callospermophilus lateralis. The sequence continues at coordinate 139,328,774 of NC_135312.1, forward strand.
CCTGCAAATGAGTGGAGCTCAGGGGCTGGGAGGGAGCCTGCACAGTGCCCTGTCCCTCCTGGAGGAGGTGAGCACAAGGGGCCTCTTACCCCTCCACTAGGCGCAGAGCACTCAGGGGCTGGGAGGGAGCCTGCACAGTGCCCTGTCCCTCCTGGAGGAGGTGAGGACAGGGGGCCTCTTACCTCTCCACTAGGCACAGAGCACTCAGGGGCTGGGAGGGAGCCTGCACAGTGCCCTGTCCCTCCTGGAGGAGGTGAGCACAGGGGGCCTCTTACCCCTCCACTAGGCACAGAGCACTCAGGGGCTGGGAGGGAGCCTGCACAGTGCCCTGTCCCTCCTGGAGGAGGTGAGTACAGGGGGCCTCTTACCCCTCCACTAGGCACAGAGCACTCAGGGGCTGGGAGGGAGCCTGCACAGTGCCCTGTCCCTCCTGGAGGAGGTGAGCACAGGGGGCCTCTTACCTCTCCACTAGGCACAGAGCACTCAGGGGCTGGGAGGGAGCCTGCACAGTGGCCTGTCCCTCCTGGAGGAAGTGAGGACAGGGGGCCTCTTACCCCTCCACTAGGCACAGAGCACTCAGGGGCTGGGAGGGAGCCTGCACAGTGCCCTGTCCCTCCTGGAGGAGGGGAGGACAGGGGGCCTCTTACCTCTCCACTAGGCACAGAGCACTCAGGGGCTGGGAGGGAGCCTGCACAGTGCCCTGTGCCTCCTGGAGGAGGTGAGCACAGGGGGCCTCTTACCTCTCCACTAGGCACAGAGCACTCAGGGGCTGGGAGGGAGCCTGCACAGTGCCCTGTCCATCCTGGAGGAGGTGAGGACAGGGGACCTCTTACCTCTCCACTAGGCACAGAGCACTCAGGGGCTGGGAGGGAGCCTGCACAGTGCCCTGTCCCTCCTGGAGGAGGTGAGCACAGGGGGCCTCTTACCTCTCCACTAGGCACAGAGCACTCAGGGGCTGGGAGGGAGCCTGCACAGTGCCCTGTCCCTCCTGGAGGAGGTGAGGACAGGGGGCCTCTTACCTCTCCACTAGGCACAGAGCACTCAGGGGCTGGGAGGGAGCCTGCACAGTGCCCTGTCCATTCTGGAGGAGGTGAGGACAGGGGGCCTCTTACCTCTCCACTAGGCACAGAGCACTCAGGGGCTGGGAGGGAGCCTGCACAGTGCCCTGTCCATCCTGGAGGAGGTGAGGACAGGGGGCATCTTACCTCTCCACTAGGCACAGAGCACTCAGGGGCTGGGAGGGAGCCTGCACAGTGCCCTGTCCCTCCTGGAGGAGGTGAGCACAGGGGGCCTCTTACCCCTCCACTAGGCACAGAGCACTCAGGGGCTGGGAGGGAGCCTGCACAGTGCCCTGTCCATCCTGGAGGAGGTGAGGACAGGGGGCCTCTTACCTCTCCACTAGGCACAGAGCACTCAGGGGCTGGGAGGGAGCCTGCACAGTGCCCTGTCCCTCCTGGAGGAGGTGAGGACAGGGGCCTCTTACCTCTCCACTAGGCACAGAACACTCAGGGGCTGGGAGGGAGCCTGCACAGTGCCCTGTCCATCCTGGAGGAGGTGAGCACAGGGGGCCTCTTACCCCTCCACTACGCACAGAGCACTCAGGGGCTGGGAGGGAGCCTGCACAGTGCCCTGTCCATCCTGGAGGAGGTGAGGACAGGGGCCTCTTACCTCTCCACTAGGCACAGAACACTCAGGGGCTGGGAGGGAGCCTGCACAGTGCCCTGTCCATCCTGGAGGAGGTGAGCACAGGGGGCCTCTTACCCCTCCACTAGGCACAGAGCACTCAGGGGCTGGGAGGGAGACTGCACAGTGCCCTGTCCATCCTGGAGGAGGTGAGCACAGGGGGCCTCTTACCTCTCCACTAGGCACAGAGCACTCAGGGGCTGGGAGGGAGCCTGCACAGTGCCCTGTCCCTCCTGGAGGAGGTGAGCACAGGGGGCCTCTTACCCCTCCACTAGGCACAGAGCAAACAGGGGCTGGGAGGGAGCCTGCACAGTGCCCTGTCCCTCCTGGAGGAGGTGAGTACAGGGGGCCTCTTACCCCTCCACTAGGCACAGAGCACTCAGAGGCTGGGAGGGAGCCTGCACAGTGCCCTGTCCCTCCTGGAGGAGGTGAGGACAGGGGCCTCTTACCTCTCCACTAGGCACAGAGCACTCAGGGGCTGGGAGGGAGCCTGCACAGTGCCCTGTCCCTCCTGGAGGAGGTGAGGACAGGGGCCTCTTACCTCTCCACTAGGCACAGAGCACTCAGGGGCTGGGAGGGAGCCTGCACAGTGCCCTGTCCCTCCTGGAGGAGGTGAGGACAGGGGCCTCTTACCTCTCCACTAGGCACAGAGTACTCAGGGGCTGGGAGGGAGCCTGCACAGTGCCCTGTCCCTCCTGGAGGAGGTGAGCACAGGGGGCCTCTTACCTCTCCACTAGGCACAGAGCACTCAGGGGCTGGGAGGGAGCCTGCACAGTGCCCTGTCCCTCCTGGAGGAGGTGAGGACAGGGGCCTCTTACCCCTCCACTAGGCACAGAGCACTCAGGGGCTGGGAGGGAGCCTGCACAGTGCCCTGTCCCTCCTGGAGGAGGTGAGCACAAGGGGCCTCTTACCTCTCCAGTAGGCACAGAGCACTCAGGGGCTGGGAGGGAGCCTGCACAGTGCCCTGTCCCTCCTGGAGGAGGTGAGGACAGGGGCCTCTTACCTCTCCACTAGGCACAGAGCACTCAGGGGCTGGGAGGGAGCCTGCACAGTGGCCTGTCCCTCCTGGAGGAGGTGAGGACAGGGGCCTCTTACCTCTCCACTAGGCACAGAGCACTCAGGGGCTGGGAGGGAGCCTGCACAGTGGCCTGTCCATCCTGGAGGAGGTGAGCACAGGGGGCCTCTCACCCCTCCACTAGGCACAGAGCACTCAGGGGCTGGGAGGGAGCCTGCACAGTGCCCTGTCCCTCCTGGAGGAGGTGAGCACAGGGGGCCTCTTACCCCTCCACAAGGCACAGAGCACTCAGGGGCTGGGAGGGAGCCTGCACAGTGGCCCTGTCCATCCTGGAGGAGGTGAGGACAGGGGGCCTCTTACCTCTCCACTAGGCACAGAGCACTCAGGGGCTGGGAGGGAGCCTGCACAGTGGCCTGTCCATCCTGGAGGATGTGAGCACAGGGGGCCTCTCACCCCTCCACTAGGCACAGAGCACTCAGGGGCTGGGAGGGAGCCTGCACAGTGCCCTGTCCCTCCTGGAGGAGGTGAGCACAGGGGGCCTCTTACCCCTCCACTAGGCACAGAGCACTCAGGGGCTGGGAGGGAGCCTGCACAGTGGCCTGTCCCTCCTGGAGGAGGTGAGCACAGGGGGCCTCTTACCCCTCCACTAGGCACAGAGCACTCAGAGGCTGGGAGGGAGCCAGCACAGTGCCCTGTCCCTCCTGGAGGAGGTGAGGACAGGGGCCTCTTACCTCTCCACTAGGCACAGAGCACTCAGGGGCTGGGAGGGAGCCTGCACAGTGCCCTGTCCATCCTGGAGGAGGTGAGGACAGGGGCCTCTTACCCCTCCACTAGGCACAGAGCACTCAGGGGCTGGGAGGGAGCCTGCACAGTGCCCTGTCCCTCCTGGAGGAGGTGAGGACAGGGCCTCTTACCTCTCCACTAGGCACAGAGCACTCAGGGGCTGGGAGGGAGCCTGCACAGTGCCCTGTCCCTCCTGGAGGAGGTGAGGACAGGGCGCCTCTTACCTCTCCACTAGGCACAGAGCACTCAGGGGCTGGGAGGGAGACTGCACAGTGCCCTGTCCCTCCTGGAGGAGGTGAGGACAGGGGGCCTCTTACCTCTCCACTAGGTACAGAACACTCAGGGGCTGGGAGGCAGACTGCACAGTGCCCTGTCCCTACTGGAGGAGGTGAGGACAGGGGCCTCTTACCTCTCCACTAGGCACAGAGCACTCAGGGGCTGGGAGGGAGCCTGCACAGTGGCCCTGTCCATCCTGGAGGAGGTGAGCACAGGGGCCTCTTACCTCTCCACTAGGCACAGAGCACTCAGGGGCTGGGAGGGAGCCTGCACAGTGGCCTGTCCATCCTGGAGGAGGTGAGCACAGGGGGCCTCTCACCCCTCCACTAGGCACAGAGCACTCAGGGGCTGGGAGGGAGCCTGCACAGTGCCCTGTCCCTCCTGGAGGAGGTGAGCACAGGGGGCCTCTTACCCCTCCACTAGGCACAGAGCACTCAGGGGCTGGGAGGGAGCCTGCACAGTGGCCTGTCCCTCCTGGAGGAGGTGAGCACAGGGGGCCTCTTACCCCCTCCACTAGGCACAGAGCACTCAGAGGCTGGGAGGGAGCCTGCACAGTGCCCTGTCCCTCCTGGAGGAGGTGAGGACAGGGGGCCTCTTACCTCTCCACTAGGCACAGAGCACTCAGGGGCTGGGAGGGAGCCTGCACAGTGCCCTGTCCATCCTGGAGGAGGTGAGGACAGGGGCCTATTACCCCTCCACTAGGCACAGAGCACTCAGGGGCTGGGAGGGAGCCTGCACAGTGCCCTGTCCCTCCTGGAGGAGGTGAGGACAGGGGCCTCTTACCTCTCCACTAGGCACAGAGCACTCAGGGGCTGGGAGGGAGACTGCACAGTGCCCTGTCCCTCCTGGAGGAGGTGAGCACAGGGGGCCTCTTACCTCTCCACTAGGCACAGAGCACTCAGGGACTGGGAGGGAGCCTGCACAGTGCCCTGTCCATCCTGGAGGAGGTGAGGACAGGGGGCCTCTTACCCCTCCACTAGGCACAGAGCACTCAGGGGCTGGGAGGGAGCCTGCACAGTGCCCTGTCCCTCCTGGAGGAGGTGAGGACAGGGGCCTCTTACCTCTCCACTAGGCACAGAGCACTCAGGGGCTGGGAGGGAGCCTGCACAGTGCCCTGTCCCTCCTGGAGTAGGTGAGGACAGGGGGCCTCTTACCTCTCCACTAGGCACAGAGCTCTCAGGGGCTGGGAGGGAGCCTGCACAGTGCCCTGTCCCTCCTGGAGGAGGTGAGGACAGGGGCCTCTTACCCCTCCACTAGGCACAGAGCACTCAGGGGCTGGGAGGGAGCCTGCACAGTGCCCTGTCCCTCCTGGAGGAGGTGAGGACAGGGGCCTCTTACCCCTCCACTAGGCACAGAGCACTCAGGGGCTGGGAGGGAGCCTGCACAGTGCCCTGTCCCTCCTGGAGGAGGTGAGCACAGGGGGCCTCTTACCTCTCCACTAGGCACAGAGCACTCAGGGGCTGGGAGGGAGCCTGCACAGTGCTCTGTCCCTCCTGGAGGAGGTGAGGACAGGGGGCCTCTTACCCCTCCACTAGGCACAGAGCACTCAGGGCTGGGAGGGAGCCTGCACAGTGCCCTGTCCCTCCTGGAGGAGGTGAGGACAGGGGCCTCTTACCCCTCCACTAGGCACAGAGCACTCAGGGGCTGGGAGGGAGCCTGCACAGTGCCCTGTGCCTCCTGGAGGAGGTGAGCACAGGGGCCTCTTACCCCTCCACTAGGCACAGAGCACTCAGGGGCTGGGAGGGAGCCTGCACAGTGCCCTGTCCCTACTGGAGGAGGTGAGCACAGGGGGCCTCTTACCCCTCCACTAGGCACAGAGCACTCAGGGGCTGGGAGGGAGCCTTCACAGTGCCCTGTCCCTCCTGGAGGAGGTTGAGCACAGGGGGCCTCTTACCCCTCCACTAGGCACAGAACACTCAGGGGCTGGGAGGGAGCCTGCACAGTGCCCTGTCCCTCCTGGAGGAGGTGAGGACAGGGGCCTCTTACCCCTCCACTAGGCACAGAGCACTCAGGGGCTGGGAGGGAGCCTGCACAGTGCCCTGTCCCTCCTGGAGGAGGTGAGGACAGGGGGCCTCTTACCTCTCCACTAGGCACAGAGCACTCAGGGGCTGGGAGGGAGCCTGCACAGTGCCCTTTCCCTCCTGGAGGATGTGAGGACAGGGGGCCTCTTACCTCTCCACTAGGCACAGAGCACTCAGGGGCTGGGAGGGAGCCTGCACAGTGCCCTGTCCCTCCTGGAGGAGGTGAGGACAGGGGCCTCTTACCCCTCCACTAGGCACAGAGCACTCAGGGGCTGGGAGGGAGCCTGCACAGTGCCCTGTCCCTCCTGGAGGAGGTGAGGACAGGGGGCCTCTTACCTCTCCACTAGGCACAGAACACTCAGGGGCTGGGAGGGAGCCTGCACAGTGCCCTGTCCCTCCTGGAGGAGGTGAGGACAGGGGGCCTCTTACCTCTCCACTAGGCACAGAGCACTCAGAGGATGGGAGGGAGCCTGCACAGTGCCCTGTCCCTCCTGGAGGAGGTGAGGACAGGGGGCCTCTTACCTCTCCACTAGGCACAGAGCACTCAGGGGCTGGGAGGGAGCCTGCACAGTGCCCTGTCCCTCCTGGAGGAGGTGAGGACAGGGGGCCTCTTACCTCTCCACTAGGCACAGAGCACTCAGGGGCTGGGAGGGAGCCTGCACAGTGCCCTGTCCATCCTGGAGGAGGTGAGGACAGGGGGCCTCTTACCTCTCCACTAGGCACAGAGCACTCAGAGGATGGGAGGTAGCCTGCACAGTGCCCTGTCCCTCCTGGAGGAGGTGAGCACAGGGCCTCTTACCCCTCCACTAGGCACAGAGCACTCAGAGGATGGGAGGGAGCCTGCACAGTGCCCTGTCCCTCCTGGAGGAGGTGAGGACAGGGGGCCTCTTACCTCTCCACTAGGCACAGAGCACTCAGGGGCTGGGAGGGAGCCTGCACAGTGCCCTGTCCCTCCTGGAGGAGGTGAGGACAGGGGGCCTCTTACCTCTCCACTAGGCACAGAGCACTCAGGGGCTGGGAGGGAGCCTGCACAGTGCCCTGTCCCTCCTGGAGGAGGTGAGGACAGTGGCCTCTTACCCCTCCACTAGGCACAGAGCACTCAGTGGCTGGGAGGGAGCCTGCACAGTGCCCTGTCCCTCCTGGAGGAGGTGAGGACAGGGGGCCTCTTACCTCTCCACTAGCACAGAGCACTCAGAGGATGGGGAGGGAGCCTGCACAGTGCCCTGTCCCTCCTGGAGGAGGTGAGGACAGGGGGCCTCTTACCCTCTCCACTAGGCACAGAGCACTCAGGGGCTGGGAGGGAGCCTGCACAGTGCCCTGTCCCTCCTGGAGGAGGTGAGGACAGGGGGCCTCTTACCTCTCCACTAGGCACAGAGCACTCAGGGGCTGGGAGGGAGCCTGCACATTGCCCTGTCCATCCTGGAGGAGGTGAGGACAGGGGCCTCTTACCCCTCCACTAGGCACAGAGCACTCAGAGGCTGGGAGGGAGCCCTGCACACTGCCCTGTCCCTCCTGGAGGAGGTGAGGACAGGGGGCCTCTTACCCCTCCACTAGGCACAGAGCACTCAGGGGCTGGGAGGGAGCCTGCACAGTGCCCTGTCCCTCCTGGAGGAGGTGAGCACAGGGGGCCTCTTACCCCTCCACTAGGCACAGAGCACTCAGGGGCTGGGAGGGAGCCTGCACAGTGCCCTGTCCCTCCTGGAGTAGGTGAGGACAGGGGGCCTCTTACCCCTCCACTAGGCACAGAGCACTCAGGGGCTGGGAGGGAGCCTGCACAGTGCCCTGTCCATCCTGGAGGAGGTGAGGACAGGGGCCTCTTACCCCTCCCACTAGGCACAGAGCACTCAGGGGCTGGGAGGGAGCCTGCACAGTGGCCCTGTCCCTCCTGGAGGAGGTGAGGACAGGGGCCTCTTACCCCCTCCACTAGGCACAGAGCACTCAGGGGCTGGGAGGGAGACTTCACAGTGGCCCTGTCCC
>NC_135312.1:139336728-139397697 GCF_048772815.1 Callospermophilus lateralis
CGTGGGGAGCAGCGGCGAGAGCCTGTGCGTGATCCGGGCCTTGCTGGGGCAGCAGGACAGGAGCAGCCGCAAGCACCTGGGTTGCGCTCTGCCGACGCCAAGCCTCAGCCTCCCGTCTTCTGTTTTAGGACTCCTTTTCTAGTGTGTTTCACATGGAGTGTGAAGAGGCAGACTCCCCGGAGACCTTGACAAGGTGAGTGGCTCACCATCTGTCCTTCTCACAGGGTCTCACGCCAGCTTGGCTCACCACGCTCACCGGGGACCGTTTTCCCCAGGGTGTTGTCGCAAAGCCTGACTCGAGGATGGAGCCCCAGGCTTCCCACTGCACCGGCCTGTCTGTGGACCGTGTCTCAGTGACCGGGGTGATCAGTGTGGGACTGGGTGTGGAGTGACTGTGCACGAGCTCATTAGGACCCAGGAGTACTGCGTCTTGAGCACCTTTGCTCACGTGCCTGTTCGCCCCTCTCTGGGGACTTCGTAGGTTCCTGCTCCGATTTGATCTAGCAGCAGAAGGAGCCCGGGGCCCTGGACAGACCAGATCTCCACGGCCCTCCAGCTCTTTTCCGGGTTTCGCGGTGTTTTCAAACCTGCGTTCGTGTCTTGGCTGATGACTTGTTTGAGCAGCGTAAGGTCTTCATGGGATGGAGGATGGGTGCCACTGTCCCTCCTGAAGAATCCGCAACACATTCAGGGTAGAGGGCCAGAGCTCTCACTCAGTCCTTTTGTCACCCTTAGCCGAGCTGGCATGTCCTCGCAGGTGATAAGACCCTCAGGAATGCCAGTTTGCGGAAGCCGTGGGGAGCCCCCGTGCCACTCCCCACCTCACTCCCTCTCCACTGCTGAAGACCCCTTCCCCCCATGGCCCTTGTCCTATCTCAAGGCCTCGCGTGGAAGCAGAGGCTGCTGTGCCTCCCTGGGACGTCAAGGTTCCGGCCTTTCCCAGACTTCTCCACGTGGCAGGTGGGGTGGCCTCTAGTCAGCGGCAGGGCTGAGCTCCTCTCCCGTGGCTCTGAAAGGACCTCCATGCACACCCGGCTGCGCACCCTCTGCCAGACAAGTGCCGTCCCCGACACAGCGGGAGGAGGGTGCTGGGCTCAGAGCCCAGAGCCAAGGCAGGACTGGACTCTGCGGAGGTCCCAGTTCAGAACAAGGCCATGATAAAAGAGCCCCTCACACACACAGGTGGAGACCCAGACGCGGGTGGACACTGGGCATCCTGACGAGGGAGCCTGTCCCCATCACTGGGGAGGACGTCCCCCGCTCGGGAGACTCATGCTGCAGGGTCCAGGGGCCTGGGGTCCGCAGCTCACTCCAAATGGCTGAGCCAAGTGCAGAGAAGTAAGTGCATGGGAATGGCCAAGTGAGTCAGTGCAGCTCCCATACGGTGTAGACGGAGCGCGGTGGCTGGAGACGAAGAGCCGGAGACCCTGCGGGGAGCTCAGTTTACCTTTGGGTGTCTTTGACTCTTATATCCCTTTAAAAATAGTTCATCAAGAAGATTTGGAAGAAAATGTTTTAATAAAAAGTGAAAAGCAACGTAAAACAGAAATCGTCTCTAGACCCTACAAAGCCGATGTCGAGTTCCCAGCTGTAGGAACACGATGACCGCCGGCCTGCAGCTGGTGTGCTCCGCCTCCTGGTGCTGCCAGCCTGGGAGCTCGGCCTGCACCTGCCGTTCTGCCCACTGTCCTCCCTCCTGGCCTCCCCTGGCCAGGTGCAGAAACAGCCCAGTGACATGGAGCTGAGGCTGGCTACGAGGGTGTGTTTAGGTGAGACCCCTCAGGCCAGCGGTCACTGTAGCAGCTCGGCAGGATGAAAGATCTTCCCTTCCTTTAAAGGACCTGGGGCTGCTCGTGGGTGAGGTACTCGGAAGCCACAGCAGCTCACCGATACTGAAGGTGCACCTTGCCCAGCCTGACTGTGGTGGGGAGGTCAGGCGGTCAGCCTGGCCTCTCCCAGAGGCCTTGCTACTGCCCTGGGGCTTAGACTCATGAGGTCATAACTCACATGAGGGCTGGCCCTCGCTGCCCTCTGTCCTGCTGGCAGTGAGTGACACCTATGTCCACCCGGGCCCTGTCCTTCCCGCGCCCTGTGTTGGCGTGTGTGGCGTGTTTGGAGCTGTGCGTGTGACGTGCACGTCCTGGTGTGCAGCCGCCCTGGTCTGCACACTGCCACTGTCGGGGAGCTCGCCACCTAGCAGAGCGCTGATGTGCCACCTGGGTTTTAGGAGCTGTCGCATCTCTGATGACAGTTTAGGAGGAATATTTTAGCAAGTTGCCTGTAAGACCCCGAGGTGTCTGTTTTGCTTTTCCACTGGAGTGAGCGGAGTTATTTATGTAAGTGAAGGTCTGTGCGTCCAGATCTGTCTCTTCACCTTTATCTCCGTAGGAGAATAAGAAGAGAGCTAGGATGATGCTTCTTAGAGTCCCGAATCAGCCTCGCCTGCCCCTACACCTCTGTGACTCACTTCATCTCTTGGCGGTCTGACTTTCCTGTACCTCCCCCAGGGCTGAGCCCAGTGATTCGGGGTCACAGCGCCCTCTGCTGGTGCATTCTTAGAACAGACGCGGCGCTTCCTTCAGGAAGACCACCTGCTGGTCAGCCTGAGAAGGGCCTTGGTGGCTTTCCAGTCCCTCCAGGACAGCCTGAGCGTAAAGACCTTTCACAGAGCACGAGGTATGGTCACCGTATGGTGACCTTAAAGGACCAGTCTTAACCGACTTATTCCCTGATTTCACAGCAATAAAACCATTCAGTGCCAATGGCTTATAGCAGCTGCATGTTTTAAATCAGCTTTTATTCTCCTCCTGCCCTAGAAGACGCTCCAGTCATGAATGAAAGTTCCATGTAAAGCTGATTTCAATAAGATTTACATATCAGGTGAATAGCATGGAAACTGACTTAGACACAGCGCTCAGTGACCAGCATTTTGAGGTGGGGCTGACGGTGACCTCTGCTCACCCGGGGGTCTCTAGTCCCTGTCTGAATTCTCAGTGGGGGAGGGTGGGAGCCGGTGGCCTTAGCTGCAGACAGACCAGTCTTCTCAGTTACCAGTGGAGAGGGCCCGGTGGAGAACTGGGGGGCTTTCTGGGTGCACGCTGCCTGTCCTTGTTAAGTCCACCTCGTCGGGGTGAAGCATGGTGAGCCCTTGAGGTGGGCCCAGAATCCCCACGGAGGTGCGCTGTGGGGGGCTGAGTCGGGCTGTGGCTCAGAGGCCTGACTAGGGGAGGGACGGAGGTGGCGCTGTGGCTGGCCTGGCTCTGAGAGCAGGTGTGAGGGCACTGTCCTCCACGCCAGCAGACTGGTCCTCGTGGACACGCAGGCTATTGTGAAATGACACCGTGGACGGAACCCCTGAGCCCAGCTCCTGGGAGGAGCTGTTACCAACGATCGTATCAGAAAACACGGTCATCACTAAAGAGTGAAGACTGGGACTTTGGAAAGTGGTGGGAGGGTCAGTACTCACACAGCTGTGGACGGAGGAGGGAAGGACTCCAGCTGACTCCGGGGTTCGAGGCCAGCGCGTCCCAGCAGCAGGACTTGGTGCACACTGAACCGCCCTGAAGCCGCAACTTCTCTCTGGGATGTCGGTCGGCAGGACTCAGGGCCCTGTGTGGCTCCAGGGCAGGCACATGCTGGGCCTCCTCCACAGCTCCCTGTCCCTAACGGCCTTCCCAAGAGTCCCCTGCAGTGTCACCTGTGCTGTCCACTGTGCAGAGTCCATTGATGCCTGAGTTGGCCCAGACCTCCAAGAATCAGACGGCAGGACAGGGCAGGTGTGCAAGAGGAACAGGAGGCCTGAGAGAGTGGGGGGAGGGCCCAGGCTGCCAGTCTCAGGCCAGGCACCAGGGCCTGTGATCCCAGAGACTCAGTGCTGAGGCAGGGGCAGCCAGTCCAAGGTCAGCCTTCGCAGTTCAGCAGGACCCTCTCCCAAATTTAAAAAAGCAGAAAGGAGGGGCTGTGGCTCAGTGCTGGAGCACCCTGGGTTCAATCCTCAGTTCCAAAATAAATGAGTCTGACGCAGACTGCAGGCGGGGCGAGGGCGGGGCTGGGAGCGTCTCCCAGGCCGAGGGTGGGGGTCTGAGCAGGTGCTGGGGAGTTCTCCTGCCAGCTTCCCTGTGGCGGGGTCCTGGTGCTACCATGTGGGCTTAGTCTGCAGGGGCAGTTCTGGGAGGTGGCCCCGGCGCAGAGCCCAGGACGCGGTGGGTGTGCTCCTAGAGGCTCCTCCTTAGGGCCACTGAGTGTCCCTGCGATTGCAAGGGTGAGGCCCACGTTCCTGCCACAGCCTTTTCTTCGTCTTCCGCCCTCTGCCTGCCTGGCACCTGCAGGCTGAAGCCGCACTCCACCCCTGCCAGCCTGTGCGGCTCAGTGGTGGCCTCCCCAGCTCTGTGAGGTCCTGCTCCCTCCTGTGTCCACAGCCCCACTCTGGGGTCAGTCTTGGCCAGCCTTGCAGGGCCATCCGTCCTCTTGCCGTCCACCCAGTGCGGTGGCCACCTTCCCTGCATGTGTGGGGTTGCTTTTACCAGCTGCCTGAGCTAGGAGGGGTTAGTCGTGAGACCCAGGCGGACGCGGTGTCCTCCTTCCTGGGAGAGCCTCGACACGCCAGGGACCCGGGCACTCCCTGCTGCCTGGCCTCCCTGGCATGTGGCCCTTCCCTGTGGGACTGAGGGGCAGCCCAGCCATCCAGTCCATGTTCTAAACAGCAGAGCGAGGACAGGGCAGGGCTGGGGTCACCACACTGCCTTTACATCCTGCTGACAGACTTAGCTCTGGGGACGCCAGCCCACTGGGGCAGCGGAGGGCAGTTTCACTCCCAGGACAGCCGGCACCTCTGCTTGACAACCCAGGCGGACACGCACCCAGAGCACATGCTACCGCCACAGCTTCCTGCCGGATCAGGAGCCTCAGGCGGCCTCTTGATCACTCACCCTGTCCCCTCATCTCTCCCAGGTAGCACACAGACTTCTCAGAGCAGGTCACGCTGAATTCACTGAGCGCAGGAGCTGGGAATGACCAGCCTTTCTTACAGGGCACAGGGTGAACTTGGCCTTGTGTAGGTTAGGACGCACAGGGCTGTCTCCAGGCCTGGGACCACTCAGGGTCTCCTGCTGCCGCCGCTCACGTGGTGGTGACGACAACCGTGGCAGCGACTGCAGCGGTTACCTGCTTACGAGAGGCTCACAGGGCTCTTGGTCTCCTGGTGGCCACCCTCTCCTCCTCCTGTTCCCCTTCTTCCTCCTCCTCCTCCTGTTCTTCCTCCTCTCCTTCCATCTCTTCTTCTCCTCCTCCTCCTCCCTCTCTTTCCTCTTCCTCCCTTCCTCCTCTTTCCCTTCTTCCTCCTCCTCCCTCTCCCCCTCCTCCCTCTCCCCGTCCTCCTCCTCCTCCCTCTCCCCTCCTCCTCCTCCCTCTCCCCCTCCTCCTCTCTCTCCCCCTCCTCCTCCCTCTCCCCCTCCTCCTCTCTCTCTCCCCCTCCTCCCTCTCCCCCTCCTCCTCCTCCCTCTCCCTCTCCTCCTCCTCCTCCCTCTCCCACTCCTCCTCCTCCCTCTCCCCCTCCTCCTCCCTCTCCCCCTCCTCCTCTCTCTCCCCCTCCTCCTCCTCCCTCTCCCTCTCCTCCTCCCTCTCCCCCTCCTCCTCCTCCCTCTCCCCCTCCTCCTCCTCCTCCCTCTCCCCCTCCTCCCCCTCCCCCTCCTCCTCCTCCTCCCCTCCTCCTCCTCCTCCCTCTCCCCCCCTCCTCCCTCTCCCCCTCCCCCTCCTCCCTGTCTCCCTCCTCCTCCTCCCTGTCCCCCTCCTCCTCCTCCCTCCCCCTCCTCCTCCTCCTCCCTCTCCCCCCTCCTCCCTCTCCCCCTCCCCCTCCTCCCTCTCCCCCTCCTCCTCCTCCCTCTCCCCCTCCTCCTCCTCCCTCTCCCCCCTCCTCCCTCTCCCCCTCCCCCTCCTCCCTCTCCCCCTCCTCCTCCTCCCCCTCCCTCTCCTCCTCCTCCTCCTCCTCCTCCTCCTCCTCTTGTGTGGAGAGGTACTGGGGACTGAACCCAGGGGCACCTAACCACTGAGCTGCACCCAGCCCTTTACATGTTCTGAGACAGGGTCTCCCTTAAGTGGCTGACGCTGGCCGTGCACTTGGGATCCTCCTCCTCGCAGTGCCTCGCAGTGGCTGGGATCCGAGGTGTGGCTGACCCACCTGGCTCACCTTTGGGGCTGACCTCAGCTGGCTCCTGGCCCCTTTCCCAGGGCCCTGCTGTAAAGGAGTCTGGTCTCACCCACCGTTTCCGGCCCACAGCCCACGCTTAGGAGCTCCTCTTGAGCCTCCCCGGGTGGCAAATATGAAGGGGGCCGGGGCATCTCTGCAGACGGAGGCGCTGGTGGCTGCCCTTCCCAGCGGAGCCGTCCTGGACCTCAGGCGGTCTGCGGGCGCCTGCCCCGGGCTCCGCCTGGCATTGCCTTTTCCTTCAGTCACGGGCACCTGGCTCTGCTGGTGTGAGCACGAGGTCTGAGCTGGCATCACATCCAGAGAGGGAGGCCAAAGCACCTTGGCCAGGAGAGAGGCCTGCAGCTTGGGAAGTCACCAGGGCTCGGGGGCGTGGTGACACGTCCCTGGGGGCAGCTGTTGGGCCAGGCGTGGAGGATGGGAGAAGCCGGCTGGAGCTGTGAGGTTAGGGGCAAGTGGCCTTCCTCCCACCCTGGACCGTTGGTGTGTGCATCTCCCTCCTGCCTGGACCCATGCCCGGCTGGTGAGGCCACAGTGAGACTGGCAGTCCTGACACCAGGGTCGGTTTGCCCAACCCCAGCCTCTGCACAGGCGGCTCTGGGAAGGTGCTTCTGCCCTGTCCCTGCCAGCACTGACACGCCCTGCTCCGGCAGCCTGAGTCTCTGCGGCCAACCTATTCAGCAAGGGACTGGAAAGAAAACTAGTGGAAGTATTTATGCTCTGAATAATTTTTGAGGAGGATAATTTTTAAATTTCAATGAATGTCATAAAGACCTTAAAGCAGAAAAAGACGAACGTGGAGATGAGATTGAGGCGAGAACAAGGTGCTAGGAACAAGCAGGAACAGGGAGACTACGGGAGAGACCTAGGGCGTCCCCAGGCCTGCTCGGCGTCCCTCATTGGGAGCTGTCCCTGCTGCCCTGCTGGGGTGCCACTGTGAGGCAGGTAACTGAGGATGCCAGGCCCTGGTCATTCCGAAACTTCTCAGCGTCTTCTGAAAAGGCGCTGTGGGGGAATCCATGTGAGTTTTCATTAAGTGACACAAAAAGTTTACTATGACCCGGCTGGGCCTCCCTCATCCCAAGGGCGGGGGCCCCATGTGCTGCAGAGTGTGGACATTCACGAGCAATCGAGGGACCCCCTCAGACACAAAGGCCCCTTGCACACCCGGCTGGAAGGCGGTCTCGGACAGGCCTCTGGTGCCGCCCACGGGCGGCCTCCAGCTCAGCTCCAGGCTTCGGAAGCTGGGGATTGTTGGAGCGCACTTCAGGCTGCGGCGGCTCGGTCATAAAGGAGCCCAGACGACGCGCTGCAGACTGAGATGCTGAAGCGCTGCGGGAGCTGGCTCTTCCACACATGTGAGCCAGTGACCGCCAGTGACCCCAAGGCTGGGGTGTTTAGCCAAGGTGCAGGTGTGGCCCCATGAGTGCAGAGACGCCGGTCCTCCTCAGCTGTGGGCATGGCGTCCTCCCATCTGCTGGCCGCAGAGGACGCACTCACGCCTCTTTTCCCACAGGCAGCGAGATGCTGGCAAAATCAACTACATGTACGCTCAGTACGTCAAGAACACCATGGAGCCGCTCAATGTCCCCGACGTCAGCAGGGACCAAAGGCTGCCCTGGACGGTGAGTGCCCGCGGTCCACCCGGGGTGGAGGCTGCTCCCGTCGCCTGCCCTGCCAGCCCTCCCGGTGGGCTGGCCCTGGGCTGTTGTACTGGGAGCTGGAGCTCCCGGGTTGGTGAGGGAGGACGCACAGTGGTGGGGAGTGGCTGGCCTGGTCTCTCTGTGCTTTCTAGTTGTTTAAAGGAATGTGATCAGAGGCTAGATGCCAGGCCTGCAGCCGGCGTGGCACTCCTCCGAGCGTTGCTGGGCTCCTCCATTTTACCTGTAGACATGAAGCTCCTCCTGGTTCCGACTCCTGCAGTTGGTGCCCTGCCATGGTCAGCACCCTGTGGGGACGCAGGTGTCTTTGGACAGCAAAGCACAGGGACCTTTCCTTGATGTGGGTGGCTCTGTCATTGTGTTTGAGCAGGGCATGTCCTCTGAGAGAGCCGCCCATGTCCTGTGCCCTTGCCCATCTGGGACACCTGTCAGACCGGCCACTCGGGCAGCAGGCACAGGGGAATCACTAAGTCGGATGGTGGGAGGCAGGCCGACCCCGGGGTGGGCAGAGCGTGTGGACACTGGGCTTCACGAGGATGGTGGATGCTGAGTGAAACCTGCTGCAGAGCGTCAGGAGTTAAAGTGTCGGGACACCTGGTAGGCCACCTTAATAAAGGCCTGGCTGCTGCTGTGGATCTATGGTCACCCGCGTGTTCCACTCACGTTTGTCTGTAGTTAAGGTGAGCACGCGCCTGGCTTCAGGTGAGGCTTCTGCCGGTGAGTTGGCCTCCTGTCACATGGATGTTCCTTTCTGTTTTCATCTAGAAGGAAAACACAGGAGCCGCGAGCCAGCAGCGCATTACCAGTTTGCTCTGTACCCCCATAAAAAATGGGAAGAAGAATAAAGTCATAGGTAAAGTCTTTCTGCTAACCTGTACTCTACACTTGCTCTTTAAAATGTGTTTCCAACTTCTTCTTTCGGGTATAAATTTAAAGAATAAATTGTCTAAAAGAAGCTATAAAAATTGGAATGCTAAAAGCCTTTTGAGATACTTGTAAGTTGGTGAATGCCAGCAGATGTATTTGTTAGGTTTTTTATTAACCATAACTATCTTTGCTGGGCACAGTGGTGCATACCACTTCTGGCTGCTTGGGAGGCTGAGGCAGGAGGATTGCAAGTTGGAGGCCTGCTTGGGCAACTAAGCCAGACCTAGTTTCAAACTTTGAAAAATAAAAATAAAGGGCTGGGTGTAGCTCAGTGGTAGAGCACTGCAGGCTTAATCCCCAGTACTAAGGAAAAAAACAGATTTTTGTAATTATTATAATTCAATTTCACCAGAATTTTTTGTTTGAAAGTGGTGTATTAGAAGTTGGCAATGTGTGCTGTAATCTGGCTCCCTGGGTTCTGATTTTTTAAATACGTAGTCTAGTCATAGGGTGTATTCAGTAAGTATATTTCAGCTATACACCGTGCTAGCACTTGGGATAGATCAGGGAGCAGAGCAGAAATCCCAACCCTGGGGACCCTATATTGGCACACAGAGGTTCAGGATGGTGGAAGAATGTGTTCTCGAAAGTGCATGATGCCTCCTGTTCTCAGCGACATTTCCTGGTATTATAGGTCACGTTAAGTACGGGCAGAGGGCATGTGACTCTGCATGCCGATCCTCATGACTGACTTGGGAAAAAATCTCCCCTGAGAACTTGGAAATAAAGGAAGACAAGTGCCTTCTAAAGATCAGACTTTAGAACTCGAACCCTAATTGAAGCAACACTTAGATAAATCTACCTTGAAAAGTATGAATAGTTTTGAGTTGCAAGACTTGACTGGGATTGGGTCAGAGCAGAGTCTCGGCAGAAGGAGGGAGGGGGGCGTCCGCAGGAGGAGGGGTACAAGGTCAGCTTTGGAAGTGCTTAGCCAGGTGGAGGGCCAGGGAGAGCCTGTCCTGGGCTCCTGTGTTCTCACACACACCACTGCTTGGGGGAGCAGGAGGGGGTAGGGACAGCCTGTGGCCTCCTCGTCCTGTGCCACGGAACATCCCCTCGTCTGCCAGAGGGTAGAATGCAGTGTCGTGTGCCCTGGACACTCTGGTGCCCTGATGACCCCCTCCTGTTGAGCCGAGGGCTTGGCCTGATAAGGGCGAGGCCAGCCTCTCCTGTCGTGGCCAAGAAGGTCTTGGTTTCATAAATGAGTCTCCTGGACTTGGTCACTGTCCCTCCGCACAGAGCTGGTCTGTCCTCGGCACACTGGTCTGCTGTCTAGCCCGGGTGGGAGTCGGCCTGTTGAGCTCATGCTGCCCGCCTACTGGGAGCTGCTGGCCCGATGCTCCACTGCCATGCTTGGAACACAGCAGGCCATGAGTGTGACTCTTCTCGGGCCACTGTCCCCAGACCTCCAGCACAGAAGAGGGCGAGGCCTCAGGAGGGAGGCCAGGGCAGGGTCACGCGGTGGCCGCAGGCCAAGGGGAAGGTCAGCTGTCTTGTGCCTTCTTTTTAAAGAACACCTCCTGGGAGCTGCAGGTCCCGGGAAGTTGCCTGGGACCTGGGGAGCGTGGGGTGCGCCGCAGAGAAGCCTTGTTTGCCAGCCAGGTGCCCGCTTCCCGGCCGCTCCTGCACTCCGCCCAGTGGTCCTGGAGGAACTGCAGGGCTCGGCTGGGAGGGGACCCCAGCAGGCCCCCGCTCCCTGTCCCCTGGAGTGGTCCTGGGCGGGCCACACACCTCCGAGGAGGGGACTCTGCAGCCCTTCAGGCCTGCCATCCTGCCCGTTTAGACAGAGGAGCAGAGGGCTTTAGAAGCAGCAGCGCAGTCCACCTGGGCACACCGCTGGTCAGTCTGCCCAGAGTGAGCGAGCCTTGGCTTCCAGGGGAAGGTTCCCTGCAAACAGAAATAACAGATCACTCAACCTCCTCTGTGTGGGCCCGGAGGGCAGGAGACGCCCGCGTTGTCCCCAGTGTGAGGAGGAAATGGCCCTGCTGTTTCATAAACCAAGGAGACCAGAATAGGATTGGAGTCTGGGGCATCCTCCTTCCCGTGGATGCCGCGTGGAAAGCCCGTGGCCCGGGTCTCTGCCCGGCCTCTGGGATCCGAGGGCCCGTGGAGCTGCTGCAGAGCGAGCACCCACTAAGAGGTCTCAACCTGAGCGCCACACCGCCCCATGGCCATGGCTTGGCAGGGGAGAGCGACCGCGCTCGTCACCCGGTGTGCTGGGAAGCTGGCTGCCACCGCGCTCCTCGCGACGGCACGTCCCCGTGTGACGTCCCCCCCAGGTCACTGAGTCTCCTCCACCTCTGGCTGCCAGGATCACACAGGGGGCCGTACCCAGGAGGGGCCTCATGTGCAGAAGTGCACCTGCAATGTCACCTGGCCATGGGTCACCTCACACCAGCCCTTGCTCCATGGTCAGCGGCCCGGGACTGTTGGGGCGCGTCTGTGGGCCTGTGGGAGCTGCCCAAGCACCCTGCTTCACCACGCCGCAGAGGACGCCTGCTTAGCCCCCAGACCTGCGCCTGCCGAAGTGCTCCTGCAGGCCTCGGTGACGCGCCCATCTTGGTCTGTTGGTGTGGGCCTCAGATGGTGACTCTTAGGGTAGGTGACGTCTCACCTGTGTGCCTGCGTGAGTCCAAGACCTGAACAAGATTCTCCAGGTACCCAGTGTGAGTGTCACTCCACTGCTTCCCTGTGTGAGTTCTGTCCCGGCCGGTCATGGTTTGTTTGCTGGTGACACACCCGCTGATGTTTCCTGAGGCAGGTGGTGTGCAGCCCTGGGCCGCCTTGTGTGTCGTTGCTTGTCACCAAAGTCCCCAGTCTTCCTGGTGAGAAAGTTGTAAATCCTGCTTAGCTCCAGTGCCACCGGGGGTAGAACTGCAGGGCAGAAGAACCGGAAGAAAACAAAGGGAAGGTGATGACTCCGACCATGCAGCGAGCCGCACAGAGAGCCCACAGCCAGCCCACAGAGAGCCCACAGCCAGCCCACAGCCAGCCCACAGCCAGCCCACAAAGAGCCCACAAAGAGCCCACAGAGAGCCCACAGAGAGCCCACAGCCAGCCCACAGAGAGCCCACAGCCGGCCCCACAGTGAGCCCACAGCCAGCCCACAGCCAGCCCACAAAGAGCCCACAGTCAGCCCACAGCCAGCCCACAGCCAGCCCACAGAGAACCCACAGCCAGCCCACAGAGAGCCCACAGCCAGCCCACAGCCAGCCCACAGCCGGCCCCACAGAGAGCCCACAGCCAGCCCACAGCCAGCCCACAGCCGGCCCCACAGTGAGCCCACAGCCAGCCCACAGCCAGCCCACAAAGAGCCCACAGTCAGCCCACAGTCAGCCCACAGCCAGCCCACAGAGAGCCCACAGCCAGCCCACAGAGAGCCCACAACCAGCCCACAGCCAGCCCACAGCCGGCCCCACAGAGAGCCCACAGCCAGCCCACAGAGAGCCCACAGCCAGCCCACAGAGAGCCCACAGCCAGCCCACAGCCAGCCCACAGAGAGCCCACAGCCAGCCCACAGCCAGCCCACAGAGAGCCCACAGCCAGCCCACAGAGAGCCCACAGCCAGCCCACAGCCAGCCCACAGCCAGCCCACAGCCAGCCCACAGAGAGCCCACAGCCAGCCCACAGCCAGCCCACAGAGAGCCCACAGCCAGCCCACAGAGAGCCCACAGCCAGCCCACAGCCAGCCCACAGAGAGCCCACAAAGAGCCCACAGCCAGCCCACAGAGAGCCCACAGCCAGCCCACAGCAGACCCCACAGAGAGCCCACAGAGAGCCCACAGCCAGCCCACAGCCAGCCCACAGCCAGCCCACAGCCGGCCCCACAGAGAGCCCACAGCCAGCCCACAGCCAGCCCACAGCCAGCCCACAGCCAGCCCACAGAGAGCCCACAGCCAGCCCACAGCCAGCCCACAGCAGACCCCACAGAGAACCCACAGCAGACCCCACAGAGAACCCACAGCAGACCCCACAGAGAACCCACAGCAGACCCCACAGAGAACCCACAGCAGACCCCACAGAGACCCCACAGAGAGCCCACAGTGAGCAGATATGCGGAGCCAGCTGCAGGAGCTGGTCAGGGAGACTGCCCAGGAGGCCTGCTCGGGGACCGGAGGACCCCCTGCCCAGCACTGAGGAATCCTTACGGGCAGGAATACGGGACATTCTGAGAACCCAATGTGCACAAGATGGGCCGAGGCAGAGTCGGACGACAGCGTGGACAGGACACTAGGAGAAAGCCCAAGTGCCCGTGGACATGGAGCACGGCCGGCCCCCAGAGACTCTGAGGAGATGAAGCTGGTCAGCACTGGGGGTTCAGAGAGGATGAGAGCCCGGCGACTGTGACCAGGCCTCCCACCAGAGGCTGAGGAGGGCGCTGGAGGCTGCGGAGGCCCATGGAGAGAGGGAAGGACATGGGGGTGGAAGGGCGTGGAAGGACATAGGGGCGGGGCTGAAGAAGGACATTGAAGGACATGGGGGAGGGCTGGTGGAAGGACATGGGGGAGGGGCGGCGGGAGCTCTGTGGGGGACAGAGTGAGGCTCCGGGCAACCTGGGCACACTGAGGACCCTAAGGGATCCCTCGAAGGCCACTGACCAAGCCATGCTCAGGGCTGTCCCAGGCGAAGCTGCCGGGAAGTCTGACAGTGTGGCCCAAGGAGACCCCACGGAAGGGGGCAGGAAGCCAGGGGACTCAAGGAGGCCCGCAGCTCTGCAGTGGGGTGGGTGGGAAGTGACAGGGAGCCCTCGGGAGTCCTGGCAGGAGCCAGCGTGGGTTGTCCACTGTGGAGGATGAGCAGGGAGGACACAGGCAGGCCAGCTTGTCAGAGAACGGTACTGCAAAGCTCCCCCCGACAGCCCCGGGAGCGAACCTGGGCAGGCGCACAGACGTGCCATCGGCACCAGGAGCACCGAGTTCGAGTGCAGTGACCTGAATGTGCCGGACTCGTCTCTAGGACGCTGACTCTCCCAGGTTAGATTCACAGAGAGGTCAGTACCTGTCCCTGTGAGATAGTTATCGACACCCACCACGTGCCATCCGGAGGCCTACGGGAATCAGAGTCGGTGGACCAGGCTTACCCTATGGGCTCTTCACCCGGCCTTGTCCAAGTCACACCAAGTGACTGTTACCTGTCAGCAGACAGGGCAGGACTGATGGGAGGAGAGGGTGGAGGTGCTCACAGGAGGCCATGGTTGGCAGGCATTTTATTTATCTCCATGAACGGAAAAAAATGGTTTCAGTAAAATATGAGGAGCTCCTGATTGTAAGGTGACCACCCCAACAGTGTCTCAGTGCAGAGAAAGCGCGTGTGAGACACGGAGATGGGTGCCCTCAGTACTTCCCACGGTGCTGCCTGGTGGAAGCCGGCAGAGGTCTTTGTTCTGGTTTTCTGTTTGGTTTGGTACAAGACATTAAACTCAGGGGCACCTTTTTATGTATTATTTAGAGACAGGGTCTTCTAAACTGCTGAGGGTCTCCCTAAATTGCTGAGGCTGGCTTTGAACTTCCGATGCCTCTGCCTCCATCTCCAGAGCCTCTGGGATCACAGGCGCGTGCTACCACTCAGACACACAGTGAGGAGGGTCTGGTGGTGTGCCTCACCAAGCCCAGGCGGCAGCACCGGGTCTCCTGGAGACACCCAGCGCAGGAGAGGCCGTCCTGACGTCGACGGAGGCCTCCATTCCCCCAGCTTGGCTTTCCAGGAGGGTCAGGACCTGGAAGGTCCTGATGCTCTTCCAAGGTGGCCAGATCCGCCCTCTAAGCAGACCGTCACTGTATTCGTGGGATCCGATGGTCTACAGACCTGCTTCTCCCGGGCGCTCGGGGGCGCCCCGGGACCTCGGGGTGCTGTGTGAGGCTCCTCTTCTCCTCACCCTCTCTGAGTGCTGCTGAGTCCAAGTCCAGGGTCTGGGTGAGGAGGGCTGTCTGTGTGACCCGGAATTCCAGGCTGCATCCGACCGTCCCTTGGCAAGTGCTCAAAACCCAGTGAGTCTCTAAAGGGCAGATTGTCTTCGGGGACTCGACTGGTCTCATTCCACACTGAGCTGGAGGAAGACCGTCCTCCGGGACTCTTGATGGCAGCAGTGTGTTAGGACAGCGTGGGCTGCCCTCACGGACAGGTCTGGCCTGCTTTCCGAGCTGCGCGTGGAGGGGGGATGCAGACTGGCCAGGAGAACAGCAGAGCTGACCTGGGCAGGTGCTGCGTCGGCCAGTACCTGACGGCTTCCCTCTCATTCTCACAGGGGTCTGCCAACTCGTCAACAAGAGGGACGAGAGCACCGGTGAGGCCAGGCCTTTCAGCCGCAGCGACGAGCAGTTCCTGGAGGCCTTTGTCATCTTCTGTGGCTTGGGCATCCAGAACACGCAGATGTACGAGGCGGTGGAGCGGGCCATGGCCCAGCAGATGGTCACGTTGGAGGTGGGCAGAGCGCAAGCGCAGCGCTACTCCAGGTCCTCGGCCTCCGTGGAAGCCAGGGAGACCCATGCAGAGCTTTCCAGGACCCTGTGAGGTCCTGTGGCTGCTGCTGCTGGGTCACCCTGGCTTTTCTGCAGTGGCCTCTTGTGATATGGCCGTCGACACAGGGTCTGCCACCATGGCCTGCCCCTGCCCAGAGCTGAGCCCATCCCTCCGTGGGGATATTCACAAAAGTAGTATTTAAGAACCCAAACAGCAAAGCTCCAAAGCACGCTTGAGCGTTCAGATGAGGGAAGGAAGTCGGGGGAAGAGGAGTGTCGGTCCCAAGGTAGACTGTGGGCCCCGCCCCGCCACACTCGGATCCCGCACGTGGCTGGGGGCTGGGGACGTGGCCTCCTCAGAACAGAGCCTCCACGTCGTCACTTTAAGAACTATAATAGATATTTTAAGTAACATCAGTCCCTTGGTGGAAAAGGAGCTAGGGGTCTTGAGGTCAGTAGGAAGGAGTGAGCCTGACTGTCACTGTCCCAGGGGACACTGAGGGGTGGGCGAGAGCCAGCTCCAGGCCCTCATCCTCCCTCTGGCTGAGTCCCTCAGGAGCGTCTGAGCGCCACGTCTGGGCTGCTGTGCGAGCCCTGTCCCCTTGGTGCTGTGTGAGCTGCAGGGACCCTGCCGTCTACGTGCGGCCTTGCCCTGTGAACTCTGCTCTTCCACTCGAAGACCTGTTCCTCCAAATTCGACTTCAGCATGTCAGCTTATGCAGTCTTTTCTCCTTAGTTTCTGATCAGAAGCAAAAATAACCCAAGTCAGTGTTTGCCCAGTTCGCCTTCTGTTTCCCGAGGGGAGCCTCAGAACCCAGCGGTGGTTTTCCCTCTGCACAGCGGGCAGCGCTGGGGTCTGGTGCTCCGAGGGGCCAGGTCACCTCCCGAGGAGGCCCAGCAGGCCCAGCAGGTCCCAGGCTGACGCCGCCCCTTCTCCCTGCAGGTCCTGTCCTATCATGCCTCGGCGGCTGAGGAGGAGACCCGGGAGCTGCAGGCCCTGGCGGTAAGCCCTTCCTCCTTTCCAAGCCCTGACTGCAGCGCACCCTGGTGCCCACGTGCTCCTCCCGGGACACCTGCCCGCGCAGGTCCTGGACTCTGACCCTGAGCTGAGCCGACGGGGCACACGTTGGACCTTCCTCAGCTCTCCTCTCTCCCAGGCAGAGTCACCGATCTCAGCGCAGCCATAGGACGGCTGGCTTGGTGGCACCTTGTGACTCTGGGCTTCCAGCAATGGCTTCAGTCTTACATCCTGCTTAGGCCAAGGCCAAGCTCCGTCTTGTTGTGGGGCCTTCATCTGACAGGCTCAGTGACACGAGGCTTTCACAGTCTGCCGTGTGGCTTCGGCTTCTGACCCCGCGGCTGTGCCTGCTGTGTGGGAAACTGGTCCACACGGGCCAGTGCACTGAGCCCAGGGGGAGACGAGCGTGGACACCCTCGGGGCACGGCCTTGGTGGGGACCTGGAAGTCTGCCCACTCAGCCCCTGATGTTAAGTCCATGCCCGTGACAGAGAGGTGTGACGAGCTGCCTAGGAATGGCCAGTGAGCAGCCTCACCACGGGCTGGGCCTTCTGCCCGGCTTCTCTTGGTAGTGCACAGCTGGGGGCCCCTGGAGCCGGGGGAGCAGGAGACTGGTGCTAGGCCACACTGCATGAGGGAGAGCGGGCACTGCAGCCCACTGGCACAGCACCCAGCGTTGGCAGGCAGGAGGCAGGTGGCACTTGCAGGCGTTGGGCACCCTGTGAGTGGGAGCGAGAGGCCAGGAGCAGTACCAGAGGCTCAGCTGACTTCTCTGGAAGGGGGGCATCTTGGGCTTGGTTCTGGGGGCACTGGCCCTGTATCGTGGGTGCCCTATTAGCAGTGGACTTAGCAGCAGTTTTCCCCTGCTTGCAAGGCATGTGGTCTGGAGGGCACTGCCCACAGGCAGTGCCCAGCTGGCTGGGCTGCTTGCCTACTCCTCTTCCAGTGTGGGCCGTGGGCTGGGACTGCCCCTTGGGAGAACACGGCAGGGTGCTGGTCCCAGGCTACTGGTTAGCAGAACTAGGGAGGCCAAGTCACTCTGCCGCCGTGTCCAGATAAATAAGAACCAGCAAGTGGAGGAATTTATAAAGATAATGTTAAAAAAAAAAAAAGTGAGCCCCCAGCATACCCAACTCTGCCTTTCACTTCGAAAGTAGGACTGTCTTTCAAAAGAATCTGAAAACCATTTTCTCAATTATGTTTATAATTTTAGCAAGAGAGAAAATACTCTGGAATAGCTGAAAATTGCTGTATTGTGTATTGTCCCAAACCATCTGTTGTTCCACTGGGAACGTGGCTCTGGCAGCTGCAGCGGGACCTCAGGGTCACAGCACTTGCAGGGCAAGCAATTCATTGAAACCCGTTGAAATTCAGCAACTGGCTTCCACTCGGCTGTCACTCCCTGCGTGAGACTCCTCTGCAGCCCGACCTCACAGGTGTCTGCCCCCACATCAATTGCCAAAATTGCTGTCTCCATGACATCATCGGTCTCACTTTAAAACCCAAAAGCAATTGAAAGGCCCTCAAGTTTCCTTAACTTTTATTTTTGGAAATTTATTCTCAGGAGATTCAGACAACGTGTGAGATACACTGCATATTTATGCCTGTGCACAGAAAGTTCTCAGGTTATGGTGAGGACTTAGTTGACAGGATTTTCCTTGCTGTGCGTGAGTCTTCAATCCCATTTCTAACACCTTCTCTTGGCTTAGAGGTGGGTATAGGGAAGTAGTGCTTCAAGCCCAGCGTTCTGATGGGTCACAGGAGGAACCCCGCTGGTTCTTTGGTTACTAGAGAGTTAATTAGTTAAGTTACTGGGATGAAACAAAGTTTTACTTGTTGTCCAGCCTTCGGGCAGCGTGGGCCTGACCAGGGCCTGCCTTTTCTGTGATCGGCCCTGGTTGGAGAAGCAGTGGGGGACCGGTCGAGGCGAGCCAGGCCTGGGGTCCTCCTGCAGGGGCGCTTGTGCGTCAGGCCACAACTTCACTGGGGTTTCTGCAGCCACTAGAGGTGTGTCCAGAGGGAGACGGACCTGGGGTCCTGAGAGGCCTGCTGTGCCCGAGAGCGAGAAGAGGACAAGCGGGACTGGAGGCAGGAGTCCAGAGAGTCTGCCTCCTGCCTCCACCTTCCCTCCGGGGGCACCGGTCATCATGATCTGAGTTCCCGATAGCTGCTGGTGACAGTGTCCAGGTGGACCAGAGGGGTCCAGGGCAGTGGCTGAGTCAGTGCTGGGGGGCAGGTCAGGAGCTTTGTCCCCTGCTTTCAGAAAACCCTCCCTGGGGAGCCAGGCTACACCAAGAAGGTTTGAGCAGGTGACTTACGAGGACCTGCACCTCTAGCACCTCTAGCACTGCCAGTCACCTATGGGCTCATCTTGGAAGTCAGTGACAGTGCTGGCTCCTTCCGACTCAGCTGCAAGGATCCAGAGCTCTCATGACTGCTCCTGCTTTGATGGGCATGCTCACCTTAGCCATTAGTGGTGGGGTCAGGGGCAGGTGACTTCCTGCAGGAGGTTCATAGGCAGTGTTTGAGCCCTTCCTGAGCCCTGTGCATGGTGTGCAGGTTCTGTTCTCAGGTGGGTCCGTGCACGGAGCTACACTGTGGCCCAGGTGTGAACCAGGTCTGGGTTCCAGGTTCTGAGCCCTGTGCATGGCTGTGCATGGTCCTGTTCTCCTGTGGGGTGTGTGTATGGAGATACGCTGAGGTCCAGGTGTGAACAAGGTCTGGGTTCCAGGTCCTGAGCCCTATGAACGGCTGTGCATGGTCCTGTTCTCCTGTGGGGTGTGTGTATGGAGATATGCTGTGGCCTAGGTGTGAACCAGGCCTGGGTTCCAGGTCCTAAGCCCTGTGCATGGCTGTGCATGGTCCTGTTCTCCTGTGGGGTCTGTGTATGGAGCTACACTGTGGCCCAGGTGTGAACCAGGTCTGGGTTCCAGGTCCTGAGCCCTGTGCATGGCTGTGCATGGTCCTGTTCTCCTGTGGGGTCTGTGTATGGAGCTATGCTGTGGCCCAGGTGTGAACCAGGTCTGGGTCTAGGTCCTGAGCCCTGTGCATGGCTGTGCATGGTCCTGTTCTCATGGGGGGTGTGTGTATGGAGCTATGCTGTGGCCTAGGTGTGAGCCAGGTCTGGGTTCCAGGTCCTGAGCCCTGTGTATGGCTGTGCATGGTCCTGTTCTCCTGTGGGGTCTGTGTATGGAGCTATGCTGTGGCCCAGGTGTGAGCCAGGTCTGGGTTCCAGGTCCTTAGCCCTGTGCATGGCTGTGCATGGTCCTGTTCTCCTGTGGGGTGTGTGTATGGAGATATGCTGTGGCCTAGGTGTGAACCAGGTCTGGGTTCCAGGTCCTGAGCCCTGTGTATGGCTGTGCATGGTCCTGTTCTCCTGTGGGGTCTGTGTATGGAGCTATGCTGTGGCCCAGGTGTGAGCCAGGTCTGGGTTCCAGGTCCTTAGCCCTGTGCATGGCTGTGCATGTTCCTGTTCTCCTGTGGGGTGTGTGTACGGAGCTACACTGTGGCCCAGGTGTGAACCAGGTCTGGGTTCCAGGTCCTGAGCCCTGTGCATGGCTGTGCATGGTCCTGTTCTCCTATGGGGTCTGTGTATGGAGCTACACTGTGGTCCAGGTGTGAACCAGGTCTGGGTTCCAGGTTCTGAGCCCTGTGCATGGCTGTGCATGGTCCTGTTCTCCTGTGGGGTGTGTGTATGGAGCTACGCTGTGGCCCAGGTGTGAGCCAGGTCTGGGTTCCAGGTCCTGAGCCCTGTGCATGGCTGTGCATGGTCCTGTTCTCCTGTGGGGTCTGTGTATGGGAGCTACGCTGTGGCCTAGGTGTGAACCAGGTCTGGGTTCCAGGTCCTGAGCCCTGTGTATGGCTGTGCATGGTCCTGTTCTCCTGTGGGGTCTGTGTATGGAGATATGCTGTGGTCTAGGTGTGAGCCAGGTCTGGGTTCCAGGTTCTGTGCCCTGTGCATGGCTGTGCATGGTCCTGTTTTCCTGTGGGGTGTGTGTATGGAGCTACGCTGTGGCCTAGGTGTGAACCAGGTCTGGGTTCCAGGTCCTGAGCCCTGTGCATGGCTGTGCATGGTCCTGTTCTCCTGTGGGGTCTGTGTATGGAGATATGCTGTGGCCCAGGTGTGAGCCAGGTCTGGGTTCCAGGTCCTGAGCCTGTGCATGGCTGTGCATGGTCCTGTTCTCCTGTGGGGTCTGTGTATGGAGCTACACTGTGGCCTAGGTGTGAACCAGGTCTGGGTTCCAGGTCCCAAGTCCTGTGCATGACTGTGCATGGTCCTGTTCTCCTGTGGGGTGTGTGTATGGAGCTACCTTGTGGCCCAGGTGTGAACCAGGTCTGGGTTCCAGGTCCTGAGCCCTGTGCATGGCTGTGCATGGTCCTGTTCTCATGTGGGGTCTGTGTATGGAGCTACCTTGTGGCCCAGGTGTGAACCAGGTCTGGGTTCCAGGTCCTGAGCCCTGTGTATGGCTGTGCATGGTCCTGTTCTCCTGTGGGGTCTGTGTATGGAGCTACGCTGTGGCCCAGGTGTGAGCCAGGTCTGGGTTCCAGGTCCTGAGCCCTGTGCATGGCTGTGCATGGTCCTGTTCTCCTGTGGGGTGTGTGTATGGAGCTATGCTGTGGCCTAGGTGTGAACCAGGTCTGGGTACCAGGTCCTGAGCCATGTGCATGGCTGTGCATGGT
The DNA here is from genome assembly GCF_048772815.1 of Callospermophilus lateralis. NCBI lineage: Eukaryota > Metazoa > Chordata > Mammalia > Rodentia > Sciuridae > Callospermophilus > Callospermophilus lateralis. Next base: position 139,357,674 of record NC_135312.1, read on the forward strand.
CCTGTTCTCCTGTGGGGTCTGTGTATGGAGATATGCTGTGGCCCAGGTGTGAGCCAGGTCTGGGTTCCAGGTCCTGAGCCCTGTGTATGGCTGTGCATGGTCCTGTTCTCCTGTGGGGTGTGTGTATGGAGATATGCTGTGGCCCGGGTGTGAGTCAGGTCTGGGTTCCAGGTCCTGAGCCCTGTGCATGGCTGTGCATGGTCCTGTTCTCCTGTGGGGTCTGTGTATGGAGATACGCTGTGGCCCAGGTGTGAGCCAGGTCTGGGTTCCAGGTCCTGAGCCCTGTGCATGGCTGTGCATGGTCCTGTTCTCCTGTGGGGTGTGTGTATGGAGCTACGCTGTGGCCCAGGTGTGAGCCAGGTCTGGGTTCCAGGTCCTGAGCCCTGTGCATGGCTGTGCATGGTCCTGTTCTCCTGTGGGGTCTGTGTATGGAGCTACACTGTGGTCCATGTGTGAACCAGGTCTAGGTTCCACGTCCTGAGCCCTGTGCATGGCTGTGCATGGTCCTGTTCTCCTGTGGGGTCTGTGTATGGAGATATGCTGTGGCCCAGGTGTGAGCCAGGTCTGGATTCCAGGTCCTGAGCCCTGTGCATGGCTGTGCATGGTCCTGTTCTCATGTGGGGGTCTGTGTATGGAGCTATGCTGTGGCCCAGGTGTGAGCCAGGTCTGGGTTCCAGGTCCTGAGCCCTGTGCATGGCTGTGCATGGTCCTGTTCTCCTGTGGGGTCTGTGTATGGAGATACGCTGTGGCCCAGGTGTGAGCCAGGTCTGGGTTCCAGGTCCTGAGCCCTGTGCATGGCTGTGCATGGTCCTGTTCTCCTGTGGGGTCTGTGTATGGAGCTGTGCTGTGGCCTAATGTGAACTAGAGCTGGGTTCCAGGTCCTGAGCCCTGTGTATGGATATGCATGGTCCTGTTCTCATGTGGGGTCTGTGTATGGAGCTATGCTGTGGCCTAGGTGTGAACCAGGTCTGGGTTCCAGGTCCTGAGCCCTGTGCATGGCTGTGCATGGTCCTGTTCTCCTGTGGGGTGTGTGTATGGAGATATGCTGTGGCCTAGGTGTGAACAGGTCTGGGTTCCAGGTCCTGAGCCCTGTGCATGGCTGTGCATGGTCCTGTTCTCCTGTGGGGTCTGTGTATGGAGATATGCTGTGGCCTAGGTGTGAACCAGGTCTGGGTTCCAGGTCCTGAGCCCTGTGCATGGCTGTGCATGGTCCTGTTCTCATGGGGGGTCTGTGTATGGAGCTATGCTGTGGCCTAGGTGTGAACCAGGTCTTGGTTCCAGGTCCTGAGCCCTGTGCATGGCTGTGCATGGTCCTGTTCTCCTGTGGGGTGTGTGTATGGAGATATGCTGTGGCCTAGGTGTGAACCAGGTCTGGGTTCCAAGTCCTGAGCCCTGTGCATGGCTGTGCATGGTCCTGTTCTCCTGTGGGGTCTGTGTATGGAGATATGCTGTGGCCTAGGTGTGAACCAGGTCTGGGTTCCAAGTCCTGAGCCCTGTGAACAGCTGTGCATGGTCCTGTTCTCCTGTGGGGTGTGTGTATGGAGCTGTGCTGTGGCCTAGGTGTGAACCAGGTCTGGGTTCCAGGTCCTGAGCCCTGTGTAAGGTTGTGCATGGTCCTGTTCTCCTGTGGGGTGTCTGTATGGAGCTACGCTGTGGCCTAGGTGTGAATCAGGTCTGGTTTCCAGGTGCCGAGTCCTGTGCATGGCTGTTTGTGGCTCCAGTTCACATGTGGGTCCTTGTGCATGACTTCTGTTGTATGTGGAGCAATGTGCCTAAGTGTGAACCAGTTTGGGAGTCCCTTAATCTACTCTTAATCTCTATTCGTTTTCTCAGATTTTAGAAATTATGATTGTTCTTCTTTTTATGATTTTTAACATCACAAACTCCTCATCTGAGTTTGTACATCTGCGTGTGCCCCTCTTAAGGTCTGAAGTGACACTCTCATGTGAAGTTGGTGAGGGGAAGCCTGTCACATGGTGACCGTGGTGATGGGAAGTGTGCATCCCATCACTCTGCCTGCTCCTGCCTTTGCTGCCTGTTAGTGGTTGTTTTTCATTTGTAGCCTTCTGAAGAGAGAAGGGAGGCTGCACTCTGCAGCCCACCCTCCTCCACCCCATACAGCGGGTAGGGTCCCCTCTGGGCAGGGGTGGTGGCAGAGTCTGCACCCACCCACCTCCCTCAGTGCAGGAGAATCGGGGGCAGAGCTGGGTCCTACCCAGGAAGGGCCCAGCCAGACCCCCGTAACTCATGGTGCGGCATGGCCCACGGTGAGGAGGCAGAGAGAGGCTCAGAGAGCTGGGGCCAGAGATGAAGGTCATGGAGCTTCAGGGAATGTGGCACCTCGGCCCACTCCAGCCTGCTGACTTTGCAGGTGGACACACGTGGGTGGGAGTCAAACACCTTGACCACAGTGCCAGGATGACCGGAATTCCCAGTGGCTACTGCTGAAGTGCCGGCATGGTGGACGCAGGCCTTGGCAGCTGGTGGGCAGCCTGATATGGAGCTCTTTGTCAGTCAGATAGCCTTTAGAGCAATTGGCTTTTATTTAGTATCACTGACCTATGGGCTTTGAGGGACATTTCATAATCCAAACTAGAGCCACATTAAAAACAAGTGAATAAAGAATCACAGTGAACTGTTTCCCTAGAGCAACGTGAGAAGGCTTCGCGAGCCGCTGCCGCTTCAGGCAACAGCTCTTTTCTCTCTCTCCTCTCGCCCAAGGCTGCTGTGGTGCCGTCTGCCCAGACCCTCAAGATCACAGACTTCCGCTTCAGCGACTTCGAGCTGTCGGACCTGGAGACGGCCCTGTGCACGGTCCGGATGTTCACGGACCTCCGCCTCGTGCAGCGCTTCCAGATGAAGCATGAGGTGGGGCACCGGCCAGGGAGGCAGTGCTGGGTGCTAGCCTGGACGGAGGACTGCTTGGTTCCGAGAGGCGTGTGTTGCCTCTGAGGCGTGGTCTTGCCGGGTTGCCCAGGCGGGCCTCAATCTCCCACTGCCCCGGCCTCCCAAGTCATTGGGTTTCCTTGTGTTTTAAAAGAAAAACCATTGTCCATCTAAAGACCCAGAGTACGCACTGATCACTGTCCAGCTCCAGCTGAAGGACAAGGGAGTGTTCTGGATGTCGGAGCTGGATGCAGAAGGCTGGGTAGTGGACAGGTGGGTGAGAGCAGGGTAAGGAGCGGGGTGAGGGGCCTGGGAGCCGTCCAGAGGGGCTGGGCTCTCGTCCCCAGGAGGTCTGAGCCAGGGCTGTGCACGGTGGTGGCTGATGTACTACCAGTATATTAAGGAGGACAGTCGTGAGTGTCCTTGTCTGCAGCAAGGGTCCAGGCCCTGACGGAGGCCCACCGTGCCCACAGGTCACCTGTGGGTGAGGCCGAGAGCTGGCTGACCCCCTCACTCTGGCCTCCCAGGAGACTCGGGTCAGGACCTGCTCGTTCCCATTTGGAGATACCCAGGAATTGTTGGCCTTGTGGGGCTCTGTCCAGTGCCTGAGAACTAGGGTGGACAGAAGGCCCATATGGGGATAACTCGGCCTGCAAGTCGCTCACAGTTGGACACCCTGTCTCAGGTACCACTGTCCTCCCTGGAGAGAAGCCTTACTCTGCCTGTCAGTCTGCAATGGACGTGTCCACCCATGCCTGTGACTGGCCAGCTGGGGGCTGTGCCTGCTCTTGGGGCCCATGGCCAGAGAGGAAGGTGGGCAGACACAGCCAGGGTCCTGCACCAGGTCTATAGCTGGAGGTGCGAGCCCGTCCTTCTCCAAGTGAACCATGCCTGTGACTCTGTAGGGGTAGAGCCGGACCCTACGTCACTGTAGGAGGGGAACCGGACCTGGAAAACATCATGCTAAGTGAAAGAGGCCAGACTAGAAAGTCAAGAATTGAATGATGCGGGGGAGAGCCGGACCCCACATCACTGGCAGGGGGTTAAGAGCCGGACCCCATGTCACTGCGTGGTTCGGGGGAGAGCCAGACCCCACGTCACTGGGGGTGGGGAGCCGGACCCCACAGGCCAGCCATGGGCTGTACCTGCTCTTGGGGCCCAGAGAGCCGGACTGTGGTCCGTAGACCCACCGGTCTTCCCTCCTGCTATGGAGCACCAGTATCATGCTCTGACGCCAACATAGACCCAGAATAACAGGCTCAGCCCAGGCCTCTGGGAGTCTGTTCAGTGCTCCTCTTGAGGTTCATGAACCCAGACGGTAGCCCTTGCTCAGAGATGAGCTTCTTTCTCCATCTTTAAGCTACTTTTGCTGTTGTTGTTTTCCTGTGGACCCAGAGCTTTATCTTGCATATACAATCTTCAAAAGCCTGGTTCTTGGCAGCTAAGCAGTAACTTTGCCCGAGACATAAGCATAGTTTGAAAGGTCAGAGATCTCATCAGTGTGTGTTAGGACTTGGAGCTCTCGTTGTCCCTGGACATGCACTTGCCCCGCCCCACCCCACCCCAAGGCCTGGCACCTATGACCTGTGCAGATGTGCAGCACATGAGCCCAGGAAGAGCCTGCTCTCCGAGGGAGAATCCCTACAGGTGTGGCTTCTCAGGCTGCCCTCATTGATGCCACAGGGTGGGATATCTTAGCAAGCAATCTACAGATTTAGTGCCTCCCTGTCAAAATACCAGTGACATTCTTCACAGAAGTAGAAAAAACAGTCCTAAAATTCATTTGGAAGGATAAGAGAACCCGAGTAGCCAAAGCAGGCCGAGCAAGAAGAGCCGCTCAGGAGGCGGGCTGTACCACAGGGACCAGTGGAGAGAAGACCCGAGACACGCCACCGACTTAGAGCCGTCTGACACTCGACAGTCACCAAAAACATGCACTGGAGAAAAGACAGCCAGTTTAACAAAAGGTGCTGGGCAAACCGGAAATCCATATGTAAAGGGATGGAACTAGATCCCCATCTCACCCTGCAGAAAAGTCAACTCAACGTGGATCAAAACCCTAGGAATTAGACCAGAAAATTTCTGATTGTCATAAGAAAGCACAGATCAACTTCCTTAATAAGACTCCTAAAGCTCAAGAAATAACACCAATAATTAATAAATGGGGGTGGCATCAGATTAAAAATCTTCTGCACAGTGAAGGAAATGAGCCCTAGGAGAGAGCCTATGGAATGGAGAAGATCTCTGTCAGCTATTCTTTCAACAGGAATTAATATCCAAAATACACAAAAGAACTCAAAAAGCTTAACACCAAAAATATAGAGAGCCCACGCAATAAACAGGCAGATGAACTGAGCCAGCATTTCTCAGAAGAAGGAGTTCCAATGGCCAACAAGTGTGTGAAAAGGGTTCAACATCCCTAGCAATCATGGAAATGCACACCAGAACTTCTGAGAGTTCATGTCACTCCTGTTTGAATGGAAACGATCAAGACTGCAAACAATCATAAACACCAGCAGGGTTGTGGGGAAAGGCACACTCATCCATCGTTGGTGGGACTGCAAATTAATATAGCCACTTTGGAAAGCAGTGTGGAGATTCCTGAAAGGAAGGTCTTTATCTAAAAGACCTAAAGTCAGCACACTGCAGTGACATGGGCATACTGATGTTCATAGCAGCACAGTCACAGTAGCAAAGTTGTGGAACTGGCCCAGGTGTCCATCAGCAGAGGAATGGGTAAAGGAAATGTGCATATACACCGTGGAGTTTCACTCAGTTGTAAGGAAGAATGAAGTGACCTCTCACTGGTGAGTGGATGGACCTGGAAAACATCATGTTAGTGAAAGAGGCCAGACTAGAAAGCCCAGGATTGAGTGATTTCTCTCCTATACAGAAGTCATAGGAAACTAAGGAATTTTAAAAAGGGAAATATCATGAAAATAGAAGGGAGAGCAATAGAGGAAGGTGATTGGGGGAGAGAGGAGGGGAAGGACAGAGGGGCTGCAGAATGGAGCTGACCGCACTGTGCTGTGTACACTCTGAACGGATCCCAGGACTCCACTTTAAGCCCCTCTGTAGTGCACATGAGTGAGGGGAAGGGGAGGGGAGGGGAAATGAGCAGATTTTGTCCTGTGCACGTGTGCATGTGTCAGAATGCACCCCACTGTCACACACGCCGCGGTGCACTAACAACCAAGACGAGCCAGCCAGTGCTGCCGTGCCAAGGGTGCCTTTCTCCATCCGCAGCGTTTTGCATCTTATGTCCAGCTTGGTTAGCCTGGTGGTTCCTGGGCTCCGGTTGGAAGTGCTGCAGCTTGAGCCCTGGCCCCCCAGCAGGTCCTGGCCAGGAGCTTCCTCGTGCACAGGTGTCAGGCAGGGGGCCTGCCCCTCTCGTTGCCGAGGCTGGACTGAGCCTTCTGCAGTACCTGAGCCGCAGCGTGCGGTGCTGGGGCTGTTGTCACTCCTGTGCTGTCTCCACAGGTGCTGTGCAGGTGGGTCCTGAGTGTGAAGAAGAACTACCGGAAGCACGTGGCCTACCACAACTGGAGGCACGCCTTCAACACTGCCCAGTGCATGTTCGCTGCCCTGAGAGCCGGCAAGATCCAGGTGCGCCTGGAGCCGCTCAGATCCGGTGCCCGGGAGAGGGACAGCAGAGTCTTCCTTGTAATGTGCACTAGTGGGTCTGGAGTTAGCTACCTGCCACTTGGAGAGGGCGCGTTTGTTGGAAAGCCTGGGATAGCAAAACGCCTCGGTGCTCACTGTCACAGACAGTACGAGCGGCCACGCAGACCCTTAGGAAACCTCTTGTTATCCAGAATGCTTGTGGGAAAGCAATCATCTCCTGTGGCAGGCCGCACTGGAGGGGTGAGAAAGTTCCACCTTCCGTGCTCCCCGTCGCCCTAGGCAGAGCAGCGCCCCCAGAAGCCGCCCACGGCTAGTGGGGCTCTTGGGGACCCCAGGCTCTCCACTGCCTCCTCTGGAGCACTCAGATGATTCCCAGTGCTACCTTGTAGAAAGGGTCTGCTTCCTTCGACACTGACCAGGGCTGGAGGGAGATGTGCAGACGCAGTGCAGGCGAGCGCTCTTCCCAGGCCCCCTCTCACCCCATCTCTGTTGAGATCCTATCCCAGCAGGGATCAGCAGTCGTCCTCCGTGTCCTGCGTCCATCCCAGGCCTCCGTTCGTTCAGACCCCTCACTCTGCTCTTTAATGAAGTCCACAGCTGTTGTCTGTCTCAGCTTTCATGGGTTCACATGGCTAGATCTGCAAGCGGGAAAGGCTGGGCCGCAGGCAGGGGTGGAGCGCTGGCCCAGCACGGGCGTAGAAGTGACCGCTGACCTAGAGGCTGTGCAGATGCTGGATAGTGTTTCCCTGCCGGGCAAACGTTCATGAGACATAGGATACACTTAAGCAGAGGGTGCTCAGAAGCAGCGGTCTTTGTGTGTGCTTAGAAACCTTTTCTAGCACTGAGCGTTTCCGCAGGAGGGCCTGCGCCAACTCCAACTCGCATCTGGGAGCCCCGAGGCCATAAGGCAGACTCAGAAATGACCCATGTTTGGCTCAGGAACACAGTTTTAAATCTTGAAAGCCAGGTTTTTCTCCCTGGCCGTCTTGTTTCTGTGGTCTGCTGGAGTTCCCATGCCCACATTTCTGAGTGGTGCCGCGGCTGACAGGCGAGGGAGACAGTCTGCAAGGAACTGAAGGAGGGAAAGTGGATTAAGGCTTGTCACAGGGTTCCCCAAACACATAGAGAGTGAACAGTCAGTGGCCTGGGGCTGGGGTGTGGCTCAGGGCTCAACCCTTGGCTGGCTCTGGGGTCCTTCCCCAGAATCCCCTAAAATGATATTTCCTCCATGGGGACAGATTACCACTTTTGAGACTCCTTGGCTTCTGTTTGAGGGGCACTGTGGTGCCCTGCTGCAGGTGACCGCACGCTGCTTCCCGCAGAGTGGGTCCTGGTGAAGCAGCGCAGCGCCCTCACCGCCTCTCTCCTCCCTGACACCCTCAGAACAAGCTGACCGACCTGGAGGTCCTGGCACTGCTGATCGCCGCGCTCAGCCACGACCTGGACCACCGGGGCGTGAACAACTCCTACATACAGCGGTGAGCGGCCGCCCGGCCACACGGGAGCGTTCCCTGCCTTTGTGGGGCGTGTGTTTAAAGTTAAAGCCACAGAAAGAAGTGGGTGGTGGGAGTCTCAGTTGAGCTCCTTCCATGCACGTGGGCTGTATTTAGGGGAATGACCAAGTACAGCACTTTGCCGGCCAGCTCCCCAGGCCGCAGGCTCGGGTGCCTTGGTGAGGATGGTGTCTCATTGGCTTGGCGGGAGCTGTGCCTCAGTGCGTGCACTCCTGGCGTAGGAGCCTCTCTAGAGAACCACCGAGGCTGCTCGGGGGCAGCTTCCCCTGGAGCAGAGACGGCAGTGTGGACATGTGCTTCCCTTGCCGCGCTCTGGACAAGGCTTCTGTGGGTCAGGGTCAGGGGAGGCACCTAGCACGGTTATGGAGAAGTAGGCCTCGTGGCCAGATCTGAGTTCCAAGTCCACTCCCCTGCACAGTCCCCCTGCGGCCTTGGCCAGGGAGCTGCAGATGGATAAAACGCAGCCACCTCAGGGTGGCGTCACCGCACCCAGGCCAAGGGGAAGGCCGGGGCGCGTTGTGTGAGTTCAGTAGCAGATGCTAGAGACGCTGAGTGGCACTGGAACCTGCCCCTGGTGGTCCAGAGGGAGGACCCTAGGCCTGGACCAGAGCTTCTGACCTCAAGGCCATAAGCGAGTGGTGCGCCTGCTGCAGGCCCCATGGAGAGGCGCCATCACCCCTCGCAGACGGTGGAGCCTCTGTGACATTGTCATTTTCCTATAGCAACTTGGCTGAAAAGTCCACATCCTGATGCAGAACCTCTCTCTACAAGCGTCCTTCAGTGCACAGGAGTGAGCTTCCGGGAGTTCTGAGGGATCAGACGTCCTGCAGCTTCAGAGGGCTCTGCTCTCGGCCTTTCTCTGCGTGGCCCGAAAGATTCCTGTGGAAAAAATCGCGTGACGTGCAGCCGTGTCCTGTGCTGGGACGTGCAGCCGTGTCCTGTGCTGGCCCCAGGCAGGGAAGGATCCTGGACTCCGGTCTGGTGTCACAGGCTGCTGGTCCCTCTTGAAAACCTGACTTTTGGAGAACTGGAAGGGTGACAGGTCCTTTGTCCCCTGCACTTCATCCTGATTCTGACTTGAAGAGAAGTTATGAAAGGGAACGACGCAGACAAGAAAAGATTCCCAGCGTGGTCAAGCCACAGGTGACGCTCGGCAGCATGACCTAAAGACCAGTGGACACGAGCTGTGATTGACCACCCGCCGCAGAGCCCAGGGTCTTCTCGTCACCGGGCTGTTGGCACAGAGATGATGCCCTGCTGCTCTGCCTGACAGTGAGGAAAATACACTCAACTATTTTTTCTTTGTTTATATAAAAATAATTACCAGATAAACATCTGGAGGAGCGTCATCCTCTCTCTTAACAACAACAAAAAATCCTGGGAAAAAGTCGTAGGCTGCTGAGTGTTGCTCAGATCAGACTTGGGCCAAATGATAGTTTTCTTAAAAAAGTTAAAAGTTTCAGAGACTTTCATCTCTTCCTGTAGTTTTTCAAAGAAGCAGCTAAGAATTTTCCAGGGTTTTCTCTTTCCTTCTAAGCAAATGGGCAATACTTAAAGTTGGGTCTTCCTCACGGGGGCTCCGGGGAGAAGAGCACCCTAAACGTTCCCATACAGAGCACTGTCTTCCAAGGGGCGTGCCTTGGGCAGACCCCACTGAACGTCCCAACTCCTCAGTAGAGAAAGTCAGAGCGCCAGAGGCGCAGAGGGGCAGCAGTGGGCAGCAGGAGCTCCAGGTCGACAGGACCCCGTCGCTGGAGCCACCCCAGGAAGGCTCTCTGAGATAGGAGCGGCCTCCCAGGCAGCCCCGAGTCTGTGTCTGACACTGGCTCACCATCCGAGGCCAAGAGGTCAGCTGTGCGGGGTCTTGCAGGCGCCCGGAACACGTGGACAGAAGCACTGCTCATGCTTCTCCCACAGCACGGGTGGATGAGGGACAGCGGGGTCTCGGGTGGAGGTGGGACTATCACTGTAGGAGCAGGCAGTGGGGGACCCAGGGGGAGGTGCAGACTGCACAAGGGAAAGCGCAGGGTGGCCCTTGGGTTTCAGAGAGAAACGTCTGCAGTGGGCTGCTGTGGGTACAGGAAGACCATCTTGCTGTTGACGGGATTCGCTTTGGAGGTGAGGAAATGACATGGGGCAGTGCCCTGCCAGTCAGACCGATGGGTAATGAGCAGCTGTTAGAGTGTGGCACTTCCCCTGGCAGAAGGGCTGCAGACATAGGTGTGGATTCCGTCTTCAGGCCATGGTCCAAGAAATGATGATGACCAGTGCAGACAGCGTTGAGTGAGTCCTGCCTGTGTGACACGGGGACCGTGGGGTGCTGGAGAGGGAGACTGGACCTGCCAGTGTGGCCACCTCCACTGCTGGAGGAGGGAATATCAGCCAGACCAGTGAGGTCCAGCTCCACTGTTAGAGGAGGGAGTGTTGGCCAGACCAGTGAGGTCCAGCTCCACTGTTAGAGGAGGGAGTGTTGGCCAGACCAGTGAGGTCCAGCTCCACTGCTGGAGGAGGGAGTGTTGGCCAGAACAGTGAGGTCCAGCTCCACTGTTAGAGGAGGGAATATCAGCCAGACCGGTGAGGTCCAGCTCCACTGTTAGAGGAGGGAGTGTTGGCCAGAACAGTGAGGTCCAGCTCCACTGTTAGAGGAGGGAATATCAGCCAGACCAGTGAGGTCCAGCTCCACTGTTAGAGGAGGGAGTGTTGGCCAGACCAGTGAGGTCCAGCTCCACTGTTAGAGGAGGGAGTGTTGGCCAGGACCAGTGAGGTCCAGCTCCACTGCTGGAGGAGGCAGTGTTGGCCAGACCAGTGAGGTCCAGCTCCACTGTTAGAGGAGGGAGTGTTGGCCAGAACAGTGAGGTCGAGCTCCACTGTTAGAGGAGGGAGTGTTGGCCAGACCAGTGAGGTCCAGCTCCACTGTTAGAGGAGGGAGTGTTGGCCAGAACAGTGAGGTCGAACTCCACTGTTAGAGGAGGGAGTGTTGGCCAGACCAGTGAGGTCCAGCTCCACTGTTAGAGGAGGGAGTGTTGGCCAGACCAGTGAGGTACAGCTCCACTGCTGGAGGAGGGAGTGTTGGCCAGACCAGTGAGGTCCAGCTCCACTGTTAGAGGAGGGAGTGTTGGCCAGACCAGTGAGGTCCAGCTCCACTGTTAGAGGAGGGAGTGTTGGCCAGGACCAGTGAGGTCCAGCTCCACTGCTGGAGGAGGCAGTGTTGGCCAGACCAGTGAGGTCCAGCTCCACTGTTAGAGGAGGGAGTGTTGGCCAGAACAGTGAGGTCGAGCTCCACTGTTAGAGGAGGGAGTGTTGGCCAGACCAGTGAGGTCCAGCTCCACTGTTAGAGGAGGGAGTGTTGGCCAGACCAGTGAGGTCCAGCTCCACTGTTAGAGGAGGGAGTGTTGGCCAGACCAGTGAGGTCCAGCTCCACTGTTAGAGGAGGGAGTGTTGGCCAGACCAGTGAGGTACAGCTCCACTGCTGGAGGAGGGAGTGTTGGCCAGACCAGTGAGGTCCAGCTCCACTGTTAGAGGAGGGAGTGTTGGCCAGACCAGTGAGGTCCAGCTCCACTGTTAGAGGAGGGAGTGTTGGCCAGACCAGTGAGGTACAGCTCCACTGCTGGAGGAGGCAGTGTTGGCCAGACCAGTGAGGTCCAGCTCCACTGTTAGAGGAGGGAGTGTTGGCCAGACCAGTGAGGTCCAGCTCCACTGCTGGAGGAGGCAGTGTTGGCCAGGACCAGTGAGGTCCAGCTCCACTGTTAGAGGAGGGAGTGTTGGCCAGACCAGTGAGGTCCAGCTCCAGTGCTGGAGGACAGTGTGTTGGCCAGACCAGTGAGGTCCAGCTCCAGTGCTGGAGGACAGTGTGTTGGCCAGACCAGTGAGGTCCAGCTCCAGTGCTGGAGGAGGCAGTGTTGGCCAGGACCAGTGAGGTCCAGCTCCAGTGCTGGAGGAGGCAGTGTTGGCCAGGACCAGTGTTCGATTTACAGGAAGGCAGGGGCGGGCCCTCTTGGTGGGTGGCACAGAGGGCAGGCGGGAGGCATAGTCCCGCAAGGAGTTGGGTCCAGATTGGAGAGGAGTCCTGAGGGCACCGCCAGCCCTGGTGATGGAGGTGCAGGAAGGGGCTGGCGTCCTGCACTGCCTTTGGGACTGGCGGCCTCCAGGGGACCAAGGAGAGTGCAGGTGGGGTACAAGGCCCACCCATGGAGCCTGTCTAGTGTGAGTGCCCCTGCCAAGGCTGGGTCATGGCAGCCTGGAGACCAGGTGTTACTGAAGAGTCAGTCCACACACCCCAGAGTCAGCGGCCGCCATGGACAGCCCACCCTGCGGGGAACTGGGGGCCTGTGACTCTGAAGGACCGAACGCTGCTGCCGCCTGCTCCGAACAGGGCCTGTGCCAGCTGACACCACGGGTCTTGGATGTCCCCTGGGCTGCCCTCAGCCATCCGTGGTATCCACAACTTGCCTTGTGCCTTGGTGGGTAGGGGCAGTGGCCATCAGTCTGGGCCCGCTGCCCCGAGGCTGCGGGGTGTGCAGATCCCTAACGTGAAGAGACGGGGAGTGCCAGCCAGGGCCAGGAGGGCGGAGGGTCAGATGGACGCCAGCTTACAATAGGCGCAGAGAAGGGAGGCCGTGCAGGCCCCAGGTGTGTGGGACAGGTGGCGGGAGAGGTCTGGGCCCTGAGTGAGGAGCGTGTCTGGGCCACTAGGCTGTGGTCCTGGGGAGGGGGCAGGGTGGCCTTCCTGAGGGCTCCGCTGCCTGTTGTTTCAAAGGCTCCTGTTTCTGCACACGTCCTGACAGCCCGCTCAGAGCTGGACCCGTGGCTGGCCAGGCTGGCTGAGTGCCACAGCTCTGAGCTCAGGGAGTGGACCCCTGCCCGCATGGTTTTCTAGGTCCTCCTGGGCACCAGCGTCTGCCGGAGTGGGAGGCCGCAGGGTAGGAAGCCTGGCTTTCTGCGCATGGCTGTGAGCCGGGAGTGTGGGCCCCGCCTCCCTCCTGCGGGCTCAGGAGGCTGTGCTCTGAGATGGAAGGCGAGCCCGCCTGCACCTGTCCACTCCCCGAGGGGAAGCACCCTTCTGCATCTGAGGAAGTGATGCCCGCTGGGTTCCAGCTTGCGGTGGCGAGGCCCTGCCTGCCTTTCCTAGCCCAGGCAGCCCGTGGAGGCCACGGGGAGCACCGAGGCGCTGGTCAGAGTGATGCAGGGCAGGAGACACACTCGGATCCCCTCCACCACGTGTGTCCACCCAAGCAGGCTCAAGTTCAGTGACCTCTGAACCTCCGTCACCAGAGCACGTACCGAGATGCCCGTCTTGCAGCCAGCGGTCTCTGCCTGGTTTCCCTGCAGGCACGGCCTAGGATGGTGGAGGGCACAGGGCCCGCAGCCTCCCTGGCGTAGGCTCCTGGAAGTTCCCTGGGCCTCCCAGCTCAGGCTGGACCCAGGCGGTCCAGCCATCCTTCTCCTTCCGGCAATGCCTGCTGTCTTTCCCCTTGCCGAGGACCAGCCACTCCTGAGCACAAGGTGCAGGAGTGAGCAGGGGTGAGGCAGGCGGGCTCTGGGCCTAGCGGCCCTCATCTCCCTGTGGCGGCTCACTTGGCCAGGTGCTCACACCTCACAGTCCTTCAGCCTGGAGCATCTTCTGAACCCTCCACAAATTACCTGCTGGTCAGAGAACTGCAGGGAGTGGCAGCTAGCCAGGGGCCTCGGACACCTGCCAGCACTCACCGGCCCCTTCCTGCAGCTGGGAACAGAGGTGGTGGGGGCTGCGCAGGGCCAGAGGCGAACACTGGATGCAGCAGTGCGCCCTGTGCAGGCCTGGCTGTCTCCCGCCTGCTGAACTGGGCACTGCCTTGCCTCTCTGCTCAGCCCGGGCACCACTGGGTCAACTCAGAGAGCTGGCGACGTCGGGCACTGCAGGAACCAGCAACCACTGACTCAGCCGCCTGCTTCCCTCCAGGGGGCCGAGCCTGGGCAGCTCCCTGGGCCTGGGTCCAGTGCACAGGCCCCTGAATTCCACCTCATCAGCGCTGGGAACACACCGACCCCGACCTGAGCTTTACTGCAAAGGCAAAGCTAACCTGTGAATTGGTTTCAGAGTCTAAGTCAGATGCAGTTCTGAAACTGAAAACTGTAATGTGTGCGATAATATTATGTATAACAGGTTTTTTCTTACTCCTGGGGCGGTTCTCCCTTGCTGTCCCCACACTGCCGGTCCACTCTGGTGAAACCAACACTGCTCACACTCAGAACAGGCAGGTTCTCCTGCCTGCTCCCAGAGGTGGCTGCTCACCCGGAGGGCAGAGGGCGGGCAGGCTTGGCTGCTGGGTGAGGCAGTCTGCTGAGCTCAGCCACACTGAGGACGCAGCCTCTCCTCTCTCCATGCCCACAGGACAGAGCACCCGCTGGCCCAGCTGTACTGCCACTCCATCATGGAGCACCACCACTTCGACCAGTGCCTGATGATCCTCAACAGCCCGGTGAGTCCCCACTCTGCCGCTCCCGCCTGAACACGCGCCCTTCTCGTTTGGGTAGCAACAGGAACCAGATCCGCGGAGACCTCGCAGCGCCTCTGGCAACCAGAGCCTCTCCATGTTGCCCCGTAGGTTGCGGGGCTGCGTTGGCCGCCCCGTGGGAATGGCTCTGTGGCTTCTGCAGCCTGGGGTTTGCTTTTGGAGTCCCACGTCTCCTCTCCCACTGTGGCGCTGGGCGTCGGCCTGGCCTGGCGCACACTGAGCACTGCTGTGCCACCAAGAAGCACACAGCCCTCTCTTCACTAAAACCTCGAATGCTACCACGTTGTCAAGGAAGGGCGCTGTTGGACGGCCGGGCTGTCCGGACCGCTGTCCGTGTGCGCAGACGTGGGCCGTGCACTAAGGGCAGTAGGCAGGAGAGGAGCGCCAGGGCATCTGAGGGGCATTTGCTGAGCACAGGCCTCGCGCCTCTGTGCCATCTCTGTCTGCTCGTGTGACCCGTGTGACAGAGGGAAGTCCTGACTGCTGTGCCGACAAGCGCTGGCATGGGTGGCCCCAAAGCACACACATCACCGCGTCTGTGGGTGGGCCCTGGGCTAGTGCCTTTCTGAGCCTGGGGACAATACCCAGAGTCCAAGGCGATCTCTGTCCCTCCTTTTAAGTTAAAGTCCTCCAGCTCCCCTGGGTCCCACCGTGTCGTCCCTGTTCTCAATGGAGAAGCCAGACGGCCGGTGCCGGGGCTGGGAGCTTGTGTGAAGGCTCAGGGTCGCCCTCCCTGCAGGGTGACTTCCCTCTTGCTCCCGTGAGCCGCTGCTAGCAGCTTCCTCGCCCACACCTGCCTGCGGGCCTCTCCAGACTGGGAGAGCAGGCGTCGAGGGCCAAGTGCTCTCAGCCGCCTGTTCTGGTGGGAAGCCCCTGTGCCAGGAGCCTGGGGAGCCCCAGGGAGCGCTTCCCTCAGGGCCGTGCTCCCCGCAGAGCGCCCCCTAGTGGGAGCCAGGCAGCCTGGCCCTTAGACTCCCCGTGTCAAAGGGAGGGGTCCAGACGCAGGTCCTGGCCCGTCCGCTCACCTGCAGGACCTTGCACAGGACCTGCTGGCTGTCACTTGAGGTGTGGGGACCTGCTCCCACTCCTCATGACCCTGGTGTAATGGAGGGGAAGATTCACGCAGCCTGCCCCGGCCCCCGCAGAATGTCCCATAGATGGCCTCGTCGGGGGCGTTGCCAGGGCCTGTGACTGTCACAGCTTGGTTCCTGTGTCACTGCAGTATACCGTAGGAGCCATTCTTACACCAGTTGTCCGGGCTGCGATGAGCCAGATTGTGGGTGCTGGATTTTGAGTTCGGCAGGGAAGGGCCCCCGCCCAGTCTCCTGGGGGCAGGGTCTGTTTTAAGAATGTTAAACAGGCACCCCAGGAGGTGCTGGCCTTGGTCCACGTTGGCGGTCACCTGGGTCCTGGCCTGCCTGGCTTCGCCTCAGCGCCCACCTTCTCATCTCCACTGCTGGTTTCTTACTCTCACATCTCAGGGGCACTGGGGACCTGCTCCGCCAGACGTCTGGCCTGGGCCTGGTTCTGTGCATAGGTTTCGCCTGGTCTATCCCAACCCTGTTTTCCCCATAAGTGTGCGATTTCCAGTGTGCAGCTTTTCACCAAGACTCTGCAGAAATGTGTGTGGTGTTGTGTGGAAAGGCCTTGCTGTCCTCGTAGGCAGCTGTGTGTTGGAAGTCCTTCTTTTACTGGACAGTACAGGTCACCGTGTGTTGGCACACGTGGAATCTGGCTGTACGTGTGTCGGCCTCCACAGCGAGGCCTGCTGCATAGTTCGTCTTTTAACATGAGGTACAGAAGTTACAGCCTCTGCTTGGGAAGGAAAAGTAAGAATGTAGCACTAAAGACGCCTCCTGTTGTGACTGAGGCTGTTTTATCCTGAATACAAACATTTCTGCTTGGCTCAGAATCTAAATGACTCAGTGTTTAGAGGGCCTCCATGTCCATGGCTGAGTGACGCATTTCGTCATCGGTTCAGCCATGCCACTGCTGCAGTGCTTCGGCTCCCGCACACTCTGGCCCCCGCCTGGACGGCCGGCAGGTGCCTGGTCCTCACAGTAAACCCCCTGCCTCCTGGCCTCGTTCCCAGGTCTCTGGGCTTTTGTTGGTGCTGATTAATGAGACACACCTGACTCCGTTCACAGATGTTCTGGGCGCGTTCTGTGTGTCTGCGCTGTGCGTTCTACTCCATCTGACACTAGGGAGCCACCAAGGTGTGTGGATTCACATGAGGATCCTTCTGGGTTTATCACAGAAGCCACAGGGCCGTGACCCGGATCGTCAGTTTGGCTCTCACAGCTCCGCTCCTGACACCCCTTCACTTCTCAGTTTTACTTGCTGTTAGATTGTAGCCCAAAACCTGCCAGAAGGAAGAGTAGGTGGCCAGGAGATGTTCTGTCTGTGCTCAGCCTGGGGAACAAGTGGCATGTCACCCAGGGTGGCGGGGAAGAGCAGACGGTGCCACCTCCCGCGCCGCTCGGGGCAGATGTCGCAGATGTGTCCCTGCAGCGTCTCTGGATGGAGTGCTAGTGATGCTTCTCTTTTCTCTATTAAGGGCAATCAGATTCTCAGCGGCCTCTCTGTTGAAGAGTACAAGGCCACGCTGAAAATGATCAAGCAAGCTATCCTGGCCACAGACCTGGCGCTGTACATCAAGTGAGTCTTAGGAGACCCCTCCGAGGCAGGGCTTGCAGGCTTCCTGCACCAGGCCCAGGTCCCGTTGCTCACTGAGAGCTGAAACTCACAGAACACATGGCCGTTTCCCTTCTTCATCTCCCACTGTGTCTCTGAAGCCATGCTTGCCCAGATCTCTGACTCAAGGTCATTCCCGCTCAAGGTTGCGTGGGCCTGTGGCCTTCCCCCTTTCCCACACCCGACTCATTCCATTCGCACCTCCTTCCTACCACCATCCAACCCCGGGGGCAGGGAGAGCTACCAGAGCCAAAAAGCAGCTCAGGTTTCTTTTTATTTGATTTTGGCACAAGAAGGGGACATTCGCGTACGACTTTGAGACTGTGAAGGTGGCGTTGGTGATTGTGCATCTGCCCAGCAAGGCGCTTCTCCCAGGGCCCGACAGTCTGGGGTTCCCAGCTCACAGGGAGAGTGCTGGTGCTCCGTGACATGGGGAGAGGGCCGCCCGATTTCCCAGGAGCACAGCCTGTCCTCTGCCCGAGGGTCCTTGGGCCAGTTTGAGCCACTGTTAGGGGAAGGAAAGCAAACAGCACAAACACCCAGCCACCGACACCAGATGTCCACTGTCGAGGCCCCAGCAGCACCCCCACACCTGCTGCGTGAGGGTGGACCCTGAGTTAAGGAGAACAGAAAGAATCACAGTGAACTTCCCGTCAGATAACTGTGAGTAAGGACTGCCACATGACCAGGCTCTTGACAACGGCCTTGACCCCACGCCTGCCCGGCTTCTGGGCCTCTGGGCCTCTGGGTCTCACCTGACCAGTTGAAACCGGCCTGAATTGGTTCTCAGCAGGTTCTCACACGGCGTTCCTCTCCCTGGGTCTGTCTCCAGCTGGGCCTTGAGCACGGTGCGGGGTACTTCTTCAGATACTCAGCAGTGGTGGGCCCAAAGCAGCTCCACCCGCTGACCCTGCCAGCCCCTGGGATGACCACAGAGGCTACACTGACGGCTTCCAGAGCCTTCCTGACACGGTCCCTGCCTTGCGCTCTATTCCACAGTGTGTAGGAACACGGTAGACAGAGCTGACCTGAAACCTGTCGGTCTCATTAGGTCCGACCTTAAAATGCCTTAAATCTCACTTGATGTCACACTTTTTACTCACTTTTTTATTAAAATATTCCAGAATTGAAACGACTGCTCTTTGTGGTTAAAAACCAGGTGAAGTTTGACATTCCACCAAAACCACGCGAGCAGAGGGAAAGTGGGGAATCAAGGCTTTTCAGAGGGTGGTCTCCTGGGTCCTAAGAGGGAAGGTGTATCCATGACCCTCTAGGTCACGGGGCAAGCAGGGGACCTCGTAACTGCCTAATGTTTTCTGTGTTTCAAGGAGGCGAGGGGAATTTTTTGAACTCATAAGAAAGAACCAATTCAACCTGGAAGACCCTCATCAGAAGGAGCTGTTTCTGTGAGTCACTCTCTGGCCAGCATGTCCTCCAGCCATGCCTGTGCTGGCGTCACATCCATGGCCACTGTGGCCCGAGGTGGTCGCGGGGCTGCCAGCCTTCTGCAGCCCAGAGAGGGGGCTGCACGATGACACCCCTTGACCTGAGAGCACTGCGTCCACTGAAGGACCTGTCCCTTGCTCTGCACCAGCCTCCAGATAGGATTGAGGGGCAGGTCTCAGCTCCTGCCAGAGGCTCGCTTGTGGCCACCCTGCTAGGGGTGGAGGGGCGGAGACCACCATGCTGGGACCCAGGGAGCCAGAGGGTGGCTGCATGTTCCCTGCCACAGCCGGGCAATCCATGGGTCCACCTTTCCCCCCCCGGCCTGGTGCCACCCTCACTGTTACTGTGACTGCTCCAATGTCCTGGTCCCCAGGTGACCCCACCTGTCCCTCTCCCTGGTATGGTGCCACACTCAGTTACTATGACTGCTCCAGGGGTCCTGGTCCCCAGGTGACCTCATCTGTCCCTCTCCCTGGTATGGTGCCACCCTCACTGTTACTGTGACTGCTCCAATGTCCTGGTCCCCAGGTGACCCCACCTGTCCCTCTCCCTGGTATGGTGCCACACTCAGTTACTATGACTGCTCCAGGGGTCCTGGTCCTCAGGTGACCTCATCTGTCCCTCTCCCTGGTATGGTGCCACCCTCACTGTTACTGTGACTGCTCCAATGTCCTGGTCCCCAGGTGACCCCACCTGTCCCTCTCCCTGGTATGGTGCCACACTCAGTTACTATGACTGCTCCAGGGGTCCTGGTCCCCAGGTGACCCCACCTGTCCCTCTCCCTGGTGTGGCGCCACCCTCACTGTTACTATGACTGCTCCAATGTCCTGGTCCCCAGGTGACCCCACCTGTCCCTCTCCCTGGTATGGTGCCACACTCAGTTACTATGACTGCTCCAGGGGTCCTGGTCCCCAGGTGACCTCATCTGTCCCTCTCCCTGGTATGGTGCCACACTCAGTTACTATGACTGCTCCAGGGGTCCTGGTCCCCAGGTGACCCCACCTGTCCCTCTCCCTGGTATGGTGCCACCCTCACTGTTACTGTGACTGCTCCAATGTCCTGGTCCCCAGGTGACCCCACCTGTCCCTCTCCCTGGTATGGTGCCACACTCAGTTACTATGACTGCTCCAGGGGTCCTGGTCCCCAGGTGACCTCATCTGTCCCTCTCCCTGGTATGGTGCCACCCTCACTGTTACTGTGACTGCTCCAGGGGTCCTGGTCTGCACGTCACCCCACCTGTCCCTCTCCCTGGTGTGGTGCCACCCTCACTGTTACTGTGACTGCTCCAGGGGTCCTGGTCTGCACGTCACCCCACCTGTCCCTCTCCCTGGTGTGGCGCCACCCTCACTGTTACTGTGACTGCTCCAGGGGTCCTGGTCTGCACGTCACCCCACCTGTCCCTCTCCCTGGTGTGGTGCCACCCTCACTGTTACTGTGACTGCTCCAGGGGTCCTGGTCTGCACGTCACCCCACCTGTCCCTCTCCCTGGTATGGTGCCACCCTCACTGTTACTGTTACTGTGACTGCTCCAGGGGTCCTGGTCTGCACGTCACCCCACCTGTCCCTCTCCCTGGTGTGGCGCCACCCTCACTGTTACTGTGACTGCTCCAGGGGTCCTGGTCTGCACGTCACCCCACCTGTCCCTCTCCCTGGTGTGGTGCCACCCTCACTGTTACTGTGACTGCTCCAGGGGTCCTGGTCTGCACGTCACCCCACCTGTCCCTCTCCCTGGTGTGGTGCCACCCTCACTGTTACTGTGACTGCTCCAGGGGTCCTGGTCTGCACGTCACCCCACCTGTCCCTGTCCCTGGTATGGTGCCACCCTCACTGTTACTGTTACTGTGACTGCTCCAGGGGTCCTGGTCTGCACGTCACCCCACCTGTCCCTCTCCCTGGTGTGGCGCCACCCTCACTGTTACTGTGACTGCTCCAGGGGTCCTGGTCTGCACGTCACCCCACCTGTCCCTCTCCCTGGTGTGGCGCCACCCTCACTGTTACTGTGACTGCTCCAGGGGTCCTGGTCTGCACGTCACCCCACCTGTCCCTCTCCCTGGTATGGCGCCACCCTCACTGTTACTGTGACTGCTCCAGGGGTCCTGGTCTGCACGTCACCCCACCTGTCCCTCTCCCTGGTGTGGTGCCACCCTCACTGTTACTGTGACTGCTCCAGGGGTCCTGGTCCCCAGGTGACCCCACCTGTCCCTCTCCCTGGTATGGAGCCACCCTCACTGTTACTGTGACTGCTCCAGGGGTCCTGGTCTGCACGTCACCCCACCTGTCCCTCTCCCTGGTGTGGCGCCACCCTCACTGTTACTGTGACTGCTCCAGGGGTCCTGGTCCCCAGGTGACCCCACCTGTCCCTCTCCCTGGTGTGGTGCCACCCTCACTGTTACTGTGACTGCTCCAGGGGTCCTGGTCTGCACGTCACCCCACCTGTCCCTCTCCCTGGTGTGGCGCCACCCTCACTGTTACTGTGACTGCTCCAGGGGTCCTGGTCCCCAGGTGACCCCACCTGTCCCTCTCCCTGGTATGGAGCCACCCTCACTGTTACTGTGACTGCTCCAGGGGTCCTGGTCCCCAGGTGACCCCACCTGTCCCTCTCCCTGGTGTGGTGCCACCCTCACTGTTACTGTGACTGCTCCAGGGGTCCTGGTCTGCACGTCACCCCACCTGTCCCTCTCCCTGGTGTGGTGCCACCCTCACTGTTACTGTGACTGCTCCAGGGGTCCTGGTCCCCAGGTGACCCCACCTGTCCCTCTCCCTGGTGTGGTGCCACCCTCACTGTTACTGTGACTGCTCCAGGGGTCCTGGTCTGCACGTCACCCCACCTGTCCCTCTCCCTGGTGTGGCGCCACCCTCACTGTTACTGTGACTGCTCCAGGGGTCCTGGTCCCCAGGTGACCCCACCTGTCCCTCTCCCTGGTGTGGTGCCACCCTCACTGTTACTGTGACTGCTCCAGGGGTCCTGGTCTGCACGTCACCCCACCTGTCCCTCTCCCTGGTGTGGCGCCACCCTCACTGTTACTGTGACTGCTCCAGGGGTCCTGGTCCCCAGGTGACCCCACCTGTCCCTCTCCCTGGTATGGAGCCACCCTCACTGTTACTGTGACTGCTCCAGGGGTCCTGGTCCCCAGGTGACCCCACCTGTCCCTCTCCCTGGTGTGGTGCCACCCTCACTGTTACTGTGACTGCTCCAGGGGTCCTGGTCTGCACGTCACCCCACCTGTCCCTCTCCCTGGTGTGGTGCCACCCTCACTGTTACTGTGACTGCTCCAGGGGTCCTGGTCTGCACGTCACCCCACCTGTCCCTCTCCCTGGTGTGGTGCCACCCTCACTGTTACTGTGACTGCTCCAGGGGTCCTGGTCCCCAGGTGACCCCACCTGTCCCTCTCCCTGGTGTGGCGCCACCCTCACTGTTACTGTGACTGCTCCAGGGGTCCTGGTCCCCACGTCACCCCACCTGTCCCTCTCCCTGGTGTGGCGCCACCCTCACTGTTACTGTGACTGCTCCAGGGGTCCTGGTCCCCACGTCACCCCACCTGTCCCTCTCCCTGGTGTGGCGCCACCCTCACTGTTACTGTGACTGCTCCAGGGGTCCTGGTCTGCACGACACCCCACCTGTCCCTCTCCCTGGTGTGGCGCCACCCTCACTGTTACTGTTACTGTGACTGCTCCAGGGGTCCTGGTCTGCACGTCACCCCACCTGTCCCTCTCCCTGGTGTGGCGCCACCCTCACTGTTACTGTGACTGCTCCAGGGGTCCTGGTCCCCAGGTGACCCCACCTGTCCCTCTCCCTGGTGTGGCGCCACCTTTGCTGCAATTGTAAGGACTGCATCATGGACCAGGCCCCCAGCTCCGTGCTGCAGAGAGACAGACTGAGTGGGAGGAGACCTGCTGATGCTGTGCACAGGCAGCGTTTCCTGAGCGGGTGGGCAGTGGCGTGGACAGAGTGGTGGGCAGAGATGATCAGCCTGCACCAGGGTCCCCTCAGCGCCCTCCTGGCTGTGAGAACACCTGTCCTGCCCCTAGGAGCTTTGGAAGCATGTGGCCAGTGACAGTGTCCTTACAGCACA
This sequence comes from Callospermophilus lateralis, assembly GCF_048772815.1. Taxonomy (NCBI): domain Eukaryota; kingdom Metazoa; phylum Chordata; class Mammalia; order Rodentia; family Sciuridae; genus Callospermophilus; species Callospermophilus lateralis. The sequence continues at coordinate 139,380,405 of NC_135312.1, forward strand.
GTCAACACACGGGACCCTCTGTGCTGCCTCTCGTATTGAGGCCAATCAGGGAGAAGCAGGCTGTGCGCCTGGCACTGAGCGTCCTCTGCCCTGGCCTGGTGGTTGTGCTCACGTGGGTCCACCCTGCCATCTGTGGAGGCCTCGGTGCTGGCTGGAGCACCGAGGTGTGTGGATTCATATGAGGATCCTCGGTGGTTGTGGTCCTCGGTGGTTAGAATACCCTGGTGCACTGGTTCTCTGTGCACTGGTTTCCCTACCGTCTTCTGCCTGGTGTGGCTAGGCAAGAGGTGTTTCATGTTGGCATGTTCTGCAGTGGGCTCCCTGCACCCTGCCAGGCCTAGAGGGACAAAGGGGTGCTCTGCAGTGAGCTCCCTGCACCCTGCCAGGCCTAGAGGGACAGAGGGGTGCTCTGCAGTGAGCTCCCTGCACCCTGCCATCCTAGAGGGACAGAGGGGTGCTCTGCAGTGAGCTCCCTGCACCCTGCCAGGTCTAGAGGGACAGAGGCGTGCTCTGCAGTGAGCTCCCTCCACCCTGCCATCCCTAGAGGGACAGAGGGGTGCTCTGCAGTGAGCTCCCTGCACCCTGCCAGGCCTAGAGGGACAGAGGGGTGCTCTGCAGTGAGCTCCCTGCACTCTGCCAGGACTAGAGGGACAGAGGGGTGCTCTGCAGTGAGCTCCCTGCACCCTGCCAGGCCTAGAGGGACAGAGGGGTGCTCTGCAGTGAGCTCCCTGCACTCTGCCATTTCTAGAGGGACAGAGGGGTGCTCTGCAGTGAGCTCCCTGCACTCTGCCAGGCCTAGAGGGACAGAGGCGTATTCTGCAGTGGGCTCCCTGCACTCTGCCAGGCCTAGAGGGACAGAGGGGTGCTCTGCAGTGAGCTCCCTGTACCCTGCCATCCCTAGAGGGACAGAGGGGTGCTCTACAGTGAGCTCCCTGCACCCTGCCAGGCCTAGAGGGACAGAGGGGTGCTCTGCAGTGAGCTCCCTGTACCCTGCCATCCCTAGAGGGACAGAGGGGTGCTCTGCAGTGAGCTCCCTGTACCCTGCCATCCCTATAGGGACAGAGGGGTGCTCTGCAGTGAGCTCCCTACACTCTGCCATCCCTAGAGGGACAGAGGGGTGCTCTGCAGTGAGCTCCCTGCACTCTGCCATTTCTAGGGACAGAGGCATGTTCTGCAGTGAGCTCCCTGCACCCTGCCATTCCTAGAGGGACAGAGGGGTGCTCTGCAGTGAGCTCCCTGCACTCTGCCATTTCTAGGGACAGAGGGGTGCTCTGCAGTGAGCTCCCTGCACTCTGCCAGGCCTAGAGGGACAGAGGGGTGCTCTGCAGTGAGCTCCCTGCACTCTGCCTTCTAGGGACAGAGGCATGTTCTGCAGTGAGCTCCCTGCACTCTGCCATTTCTAGGGACAGAGGGGTGCTCTGCAGTGAGCTCCCTGCACTCTGCCAGGCCTAGAGGGACAGAGGCGTGCTCTGCAGTGAGCTCCCTGCACTCTGCCAGGCCTAGAGGGACAGAGGCGTGCTCTGCAGTGAGCTCCCTGCACTCTGCCATTTCTAGAGGGACAGAGGGGTGCTCTGCAGTGAGCTCCCTGCACTCTGCCATTCCTAGAGGGACAGAGGGGTGCTCTGCAGTGAGCTCCCTGCACTCTGCCATTTCTAGAGGGACAGAGGGGTGCTCTACAGTGAGCTCCCTGCACCCTGCCAGGCCTAGAGGGACAGAGGGGTGCTCTGCAGTGAGCTCCCTGCACTCTGCCATCCCTAGAGGGACAGGGGGTGCTCTGCAGTGAGCTCCCTGCACTCTGCCATTTCTAGAGGGACAGAGGGGTGCTCTGCAGTGAGCTCCCTGCACTCTGCCAGGCCTAGAGGGACAGAGGAGTGCTTTGCAGTGAGCTCCCTGCACTCTGCCATTTCTAGAGGGACAGAGGCGTATTCTGCAGTGGGCTCCCTGCACTCTGCCAGGCCTAGAGGGACAGAGGGGTGCTCTGCAGTGAGCTCCCTGCACCCTGCCAGGCCTAGAGGGACAGAGGAGCCTTGCACTGTGGGTGGTTGCTGCAGGAGAAGGCTTTGCCTGTCCCAGCAGCAAGCATGGGAACACTCTGGACACAGCAGTGTTCTCATGGTCACTAGAGCTCTCTTCCAGAGGCTGCATGGTGGGCCTGAGAGCTCGTCTCCTGCCCCCTCTGCCTGCCAGGTGGAGCCTGTCTGTCAGAGGCTGTGTGTGGCTGAGCATGCTCAGGGTAGCCACAAGGAGCCAGGGAATTAGGACCTCCTGGCTCATGATAGAGAACTTGGTGTCACTCTTGGCGGGTAACCGTTGGCAGCGCTGTCCTTATGCTGCCACCAAGGGTAGCTGCCTGGTGGAGGCGGTGGCAGTAACTGGCCAGGTCTCTGCAGAGGTGGACCCCTTCTCTCTGTGCCCCTGGGGCTGACGGGGCAAGGAGGATGGACGCAGAGTCTGGGACTGTGACCCAGCACGGCCAGCTTCGTGTGAGCCCTGCTCTGCCGTTCCTGGGGGAGGACTTGAGTTGCCTCTGTGTGCTGGGTGCAGGGTTGAGTTCACGTGAAGGCAAACAGGAGTCTGTCTCTTGCCTTGCAGAGCGATGCTGATGACGGCCTGCGATCTTTCTGCGATCACGAAACCCTGGCCCATCCAGCAGCGGGTACGTGGCTTAGTGGTGATGCAAGAGTAACTGAAATGTCAAAACCGGGACAGCCGGTTCCTGAGGCAGCCTTCGCAGCCGCGCTCCGGCACGCTTCCCTGGCTCCGGCACCGTTCAAGCCGATGACTGAGCAGGGAGCCTGTCATTTCTAGGAGATCCACTTGTACTTGGTATCTGATACGTCAGGAAAGAGCATCTAGATTAACACATAGCAAAGCCCAGCTCCTGGGAAGGCTTAGTCTCAGCACTATTTGGGCTCATTTGGGGATTTTTTTAGCACATCTTTTGTAAAAAATATCGAAAATTAGAAGGAAAGTAATTTTCTTAGGTTTGCTTACTAGGCTACTCTCTGCTCTAAGTAGGCTTAGCAAGTGGACTGTCCACGTTCCTGGGGCTTGTACACATGGGAAGTGCTGAACGATGTCAGGAAGGACCGGCCAGGTCTTCCTCGGGAGGCCTGACTGCCTTGCTCTTTCTCAGGGGTGGAGGAGGCTCAGGAGAACCGCTGGGATGCAGAGCTGTCTGCCTGGTGGCTCAGTCCCTCAGGGTGTGCAGTCTTGGTGCCCCAGGGAGGTGTGGACTTTCTGTGTGTCCAGCCGGCTGCCTGGTCATGGGCGCAGCAGCCCAGGCTCATGCAGTGAAGCACGCTGAGAAGGGAGACGAAATCCCCTCCAAGAGACGAGTCTGGCAGGCCCTGGCACTCGGGCGGTGGTCACTACCTCCCTGCCCTTGTGAGATGGGACTATAGGCTGTTTCCAAACAGGAGGGAAGTGGATGACGGGTCTGTCTTCTGAATGGAACTACCTATTGTTTTGTTGTCGGAAAAAAAATAAGAAAGGAAATTTGTTTGTTTTTATAAAATAAAAAGAAAAACTATTGGGAGCTATGAGAGAGCGCTGGGGAGGAGGCTGATGTACTCACGGAGGCCGCGGGGAGCACCCCCCACCTGCCTCGGGCCCCTCAGCTACGCCCTGGACCTGCGTGCCGTCTGTCCAGTGGAGGTGGTTTTGAGGGCTGGATGGCAGTGCCGGCCTGGTCCACGGTATGGGCAGTCTGCAGAGTGGAGCTGGCCTGGAGCTGTCCAGCAGCTCTGCCCACTGCGGCGGCCCTTCTCTTCCCGACTCCTTTGCTCCTGGAGCCCAGCACGCAACCCTGTGAGTGCCGTGACTGTCGACGGAAACCTCATCGCGTCAGAACCAGGGGACAAGAGCCCAAGGCCACACCCACAGAGATGGCATGGCACGTGTCGGGTCACCAAACTGATACTGCCTTAAAGAATGAGTCGTGATTCACCCCGAGAGAGAGAAGTGGGAGACTTTGTGTTGGAGCAAGTAGCCAGTGGAATTAAATAAGCAAAAGTAATTAAGAATCATAAGAATTACAAATAAAGAAGTAAAACTATCTCCACTTGCAGGTAAAATTATTGTATATCTGGCCCAAAATAAACAGTGGGCAAATGAGCAAATCAGTCATAAGATGAAATAGAAGAGAAGCCTCTATGACGGGAAGAGTAAATAAAAGTATTAAATATCTAAGAATAGACAAAACATGCAAAAACTATATGAAAGAAATCAGAAAACATTTTGTGTTGCTAAGGCAGAAGATGAGACTGATATAAATGAGAAGGTGTAGCATGTTCGTAAGAGAAAAAAAATCAGTAGAAAGGTATTGTTTCTCTCTCTTTTAGCCAATTTACAGATTTTAGGCTATTAAATTTTTGTTCTCAAGCTAGAAAAAAATGATTTTAAAATTTATTTAGGAGGGAGTAAAAAGCAAAAAGACACCCAAAATTTCTGAAAAGGTGAAGCAGTTAAGTGTTGGTGTTCTGATATGGAAACGATACTACAAAGTCTATAATCACAAGTGTCTGGTTTGGGTGGCAGATCAGCAGAACACAGGAGAACCGTAGAAGGTCCAGAATTGCACAGTGTTCACTGTGTAACAAACAGCACTCCAAATGTAGGAAAGAGCTTTTACTCAATAGTGTGGGCTGAGCGAATGACCATGGAGGGAGACAGGACTGGGTCCCGTGCACACAGGTGGACTCCAGGTGAAGCCCAGGATCTTCAGCAGAGAATCAGCCCACGTGAGCTCTAAACACCTGGTGGGCACCTGTGGGACAGGCTCAGGGTACACAAAAGCAAAGGACCCAACCAACAGAGTCAGCCCCACAAAGAGGAAGCCTGTGCCTCCACTGACTCCAGGGCACAGACACGGAGGACAACTGCCCGTGTATCTGACCGTTGATACCCTCAACAGACCAAGAGCTAAGAGCAGAAGAAAGATGCCAAGGACCCGGGGAAAAATGAGCCAGAGATGCGAACACAAGGTCGGGCTTTCCCACCGGGAGCGACTTCTCCTTTGAGTCATAAGAGAAACTGGGAATTAAGACTACACCAACCCAGCAGGCCTGCACGGAACCCGGGCCAGTGCTGTGCCCGACAGTCCGACCCCGGAGAGAGCCGGAACGTCCACCCAGGAGAGTGGGCCAGCATGTGGCAGTGTGCCCCTCGTACTGGGGGTGCTGTGCCAAGCCCAGGGGCACAGCCCAGTGTCCTTCCCAGGAAGTTCTAGCACAGCAGGCTGGCCTGTGGGAGGGGTCCTGTGCCTCTGGAGGGAGGGAGAGGAAGACGAAGAGAGAGGAAGAGCAGAGGACGAAGAGCAGAGCCTCCTGGGCACCTTCTGCCTCAGCGGGGTGGTGACACACAGCTGCGGGCATCTGCTGCTACGCGAACCACCCCCTTGGGATCCACACAGCTTCTCCCCCATCGCGGAATCCACAGGTTGACCAACATCCCGGAGTCTTGTAGCGTGCTCAGTCGGGGCAGCTGGGGGACACTGAGGGCTCCGAGTCGCAGCCTTGAGGATACTCAGACTGGAGCCTGTTGGCCACTGCTTCTGGCATCCTGCCCAGACCCTGGGGAGAGCCTGGAAGTGCTCACTCACGCTGTTGGGAACAGCAGAGCAGCAGCCCACACACTCATCAGCAATGACTCTAGACCGTGGCCGTCCCACGCAGACCCACGCACGTCACAGAAACGAGGGTCGTGTGTATGCAGAGTGCAGAGAGAGGTGTCTGTGAAAAGGCTGGAGAGAACCGTGCTGCTGATGACATACGAAGGAGCGGATGTGGATCTCTGTGTTCTGGAAATGTTCATATTGAAAACAGGTTTGTCCACAAAGGCAAGTGAGTGACTGCCCCCAGAAGGACAGTGAAAGGGGTGTGTCCAGCCAGAGCCCGAGCCCAGAGCTCCACCACGGCCTGTCGCAGGTCAGACTCTGGGACGTGCTAGCAGTTTCCCTGATTGTGAAACAGACTTGATGTTTAGTCCTAGGAAGTGCTGATTCGTTCTAAGGGACATTAAACCCTACCTCTGGAACACCAGGAAAAACCGCAGGGAGCCCTGGGGTGGTGTATCATCGGTGGCCGCTCTGTATTGACAGCGTGGCATGTGGCACAAAGGAGCATTAAGAAATTTCACCAGTGTTAAGAGCTAGGGTCTCCAGCCCAGACTGAGGCTTGCAGAAACCCTCTTGTCCTAAACCAGGTGTTCCTAGCTCGGGCCCCTGAGGGTGAGTGCAGTGAGCAGACCTGGTCCCGCCTGAGACCTCCAAGCCCTAGCTAAGGGCTGGCACCACCAGGGGGCTCACGGGACGAGCGGCAGAGCGTCTCCTCACACCAGCCAGGGGCCCCAAGACCCCTCGGAGGACCCGGCTTAGTGAGCCCCTGTGCCAGCATGGAGTCAGGATGGAAATGCATAAATACATTCCAACCCACGAATTCAAATTAACACTAAAAATACCGAAAACAGCCTTCCGTGGTCATCTTGAGAGCCAGGTCATTTTTTTGAAGGGGGGAATCGGGCATTTCTCCTTTCTTTTATAGGATAAAAGCTGTAGGGAGCCTTGGGATGTAGTTATCACTGCAGGATAACGACACGATTGCCGTGGGAAGCTTCCCTCTATCCTGTTTTAACTAATAAAGGAAAAGGGAATGTTGGCTTTGAACATCGCCCTTTCTCAGCCCTGAGTTGACGGACGGAGGCAGAGATCATTAATGATCGCCAGCGTCACAGACGGGAGCCACTGGTGGGAGTGCACAGCACTGCCGTGAGCGAGCCCCACTGTGACTGATTTCCACTGGCCAGCCCCCCAGACCACAGGCCCTAAATGCAGGGGCCAGACCCAGCGGCCTCAGGAGAGCATCTGCACATCCCGGCTGCGAGGCTGCAGGATAAGCCACCAGTTGTCCATCGAGGCAAGGAGAAACTGAGGAGAGCTGAGAGGGGACGTGTAGGTCAGAAGAAGCTGCAGGGCCCGTCCACCCACCTCCATGATCAAAGGGCCTGTGGCTGCTGAGTCTTGGCAGCACCTGGACCAACGGGTGCTGAGTGAGCTGCTGACCCTGCACATGGCTCCGGCTCCCTCTCGCTGGTCAGCAGAAATGGCACCTTGCTCTCAGTGCTCATCCCAGAAGGTTGTGAGCGCCTCCCACAGTGAGTCAGCGCTGTCTGCGGGGCTCACCGCTGCGCGGTTCTGGTTATTGTGTCGGTGAGACACAGACCTGGCAGGTGGGGGGTCTCCACCCAGGGTCTCTGTTTTAAAGACTCACGTGCTTTTTCTTGCCTGAACGCAGCCTGTTGTTTGTTTCAGATAGCAGAACTGGTAGCAACTGAATTTTTTGACCAAGGAGACAGAGAGAGGAAGGAACTCAACATCGAGCCCACCGTAAGAACCCCACCTCCTGGCACTGCCCTGGGGCAGCCCAGAACCATGCTTTCTCACGCTTCTGTGGGGTCTTCCCCGGGGGACCGGTGCTCTTTTGCTGTTCGGCACTTGTTCTGTTAGAAGTGTGAGTGTCACCGGGAGGCAGAAGCAAGGAGAAGACGCTCCGTCCCAGGTGTCCCTCTGGCCCTGTAGCTTCTGATGACACCGGCGCTTGTGCGAGGCAGGTGCCGCTCTGCGACGTTTTCATGGCTTCGAGCAACACCTGCAGCCCCTCCTGGCACCTGCCCTGGCGTCATGATGCGTGGGGCCCTGCCACCTGCAGCACAGTGGTGGACGGCTGTTGCTGGGCATGTGTTGCCGTCTTTACTGTCAGGAGGTTCCCAGAGGGGACAGGACTGGGGGCACAGATCTCCAGCAACAAAAGCTTCCCGCACCGCGTCCTTCTCGTGGAAACCTCCCCAGTCTTCTCTGTCCTAGGGTGGGGAGTGCATGAGGCTGCCACCTGGCTTCCCAGGCTGGCCCAGTTCATCTTTCGAGCCCACTTTTGTTGTGTTCTACAAACAAATGCACCCCTGTTTGTGTCTGTTTTCAGGATTTGATGAACAGGGAGAAGAAGAACAAGATCCCCAGCATGCAGGTCGGGTTCATCGACGCCGTCTGCCTGCAGCTCTACGAGGTATTTATGGGGAGCTCATGGTGTGCTGGCTTAAGGCATGTCATGAACTAAAGCCTGAAGAAATCCAAGAGATTGGCGCTAGGCACATACTTTTTGTTCTAAACCAAGGAAAAAGAAATGAAGCTATTAGTAGCTTTGCTTCTTTTGCTGATAAATATGTTTGCACGGAGCAGGGAACACATTTTGTATTTGCTACTCTCAAAAACTTCATTCAGCTTAAATGCCCACTGTGTGCAGGCCCAAGGGTTCCCACTGTGTGCTAGCTCACAGGTGCCTACTGTGTGGGGCTCCTCAGGGGTGTGGGAGGGCAGGGCGTGGCAGTGTCCTGAGGAGCGGCCGTGCACTCTGCTCTCTGCGCTCTCTGCCCCACACCTGGGCCTCCACCAGGAAACTGCCTCGGCTTTTCCTCTCTGCCACACTGTGATTGTGGTCTTAGGAAACTTGCCCCGAGGACAGGAAGGGAGTGTCTAATGTGCAGGTTCCTGTCCCCACACTTCTGCTGGCTTGGCCTATCTGGACTTTAGGAGTTGGGGATTTTTATCTGTTCACACGTGGAGAGATCCCCGCTCCCCGCAATACGCAGTTGACTAGTTTAGACGCTTACGACCCAAGTACAGAAAGAAGATCTCGTCTTTCAAAGTTCAAACAGAAAACTGCTTTTAGCCTTTAATTGTTTGGGAAAGGAGCGTTTAGCATGGAGTTCCCCGAGCACGTCCAGAACAGGGGGTCCTGGAACCCCTGACCAGGTGTTTCTGGGATTCAGAGACTGGGTTTGAAAAACTCGACTTCCAGGGAGAAGGACCCTTCACCCAGGCAGGTGGCTCCTGAACCACCTGGGGTCCATCCAGAGAGCACGTAGGGAAGCGGTGCCCGGAGAGGAAGGGGAGCCCCTCCAGGGGCACCAGGCACGGCCCCCCTCTCCTGCCCGCCCTCCCTGCTTTTCAGTCCTCAGGAGCACAGGCACTGGGTGTGGCACTCGGCAGGACTGCCGCCTCCCGCGGCTGGTGGAGGCCCAGTGAGTATACAGATGGGGGTCTGGGCCTTTCTGGTCCTTGCAGAGAGAGTAGTGTCGGATCACCTCTGCAGGGTCGTCCCCTGGGCGTCATGGACCTACAGAGACCCCTTCTCTGTTCGAGTCGGCCCTGGAAACGCCCTGTGAAGCGAAGCGTGTGTCCTCCGGTCCACAGGAGTGGGTGTTCTGCTGCAGGGACCAGCAGGGAGCAGCCCCTCGGGCCCCACGTGGGGAGTGGCTGGAGGCAGGGCACGGCTGTGTGCTTCCCACTTGCTCCCCAAGCAGGGACTGCGCCTCATGGCGTAGCGCCTCCTGGCTGCTGGGACCGTCTCTGTGCGTCCTTAGTGGGCACGCCAGAGCAACACAGCACCCCAACCCCGTCACCCGGTGCTATTCAGTGTGTCTGTTGCGAGGAGATCCTCCTCGATGACATTGCTGCAGCTGAATGCAGACCATGGTGCCACTCTGAGTGGAACTGGCCCTGACGATGGCCTTGGTGAACCCCCTGGGCCTGGCGTAAAGCCACTCTGCAAGTCACCCCCCGAAGCTGTCTGCACCACACAGAAACAATGAGGTCCCTGTGTGTTGTCCCCCTGGGAAGGCCAGGCCCCTGAGAGGAGTGGAGCGTGGCCTGGGCGGGCTGCGGCCTGCGTCCTTCCACCTGCTTCCTCTCTTCCTCTCCAGGCCCTGACCCACGTGTCGGAGGACTGCCGTCCCTTGCTGGAGGGCTGCCAGAGGAACAGGCAGAAGTGGCAGGCCCTGGCAGAGCAGCAGGAGAAGACGCTGGTCAATGGGGAGAGTGGCCAGGCCAAGCGGAACTGAGGGGCTGTTGGCGCGGCGTGGAGACTCCGAGGCACCTCTGGGAGCCCCAGCCCACTGTGCACCGAGCAGACCGTCCACACTTAGCCACTGCTGTGTTCTTGTTTCTGCACGGCTTTCAAGAGCAGCATGACGTGTTTTCAGGGGACGTTTCCACAGGTTCTGGGCATGTCTGTGCCGCAGGAAGCCCACGGCCCAGTGGGGCTGTGTGTGCTGGGGGGTGTGGGTGCTGCTCTGCCGCTGCTTCCTGCCTGGGTCTGTGAGAACCGTCTCCCGTGGTTTGGTGTCTTGCTTTTCTCAAGAGGCCGGGAAGACAGTGTGTGAGCCCTGGTGGGCCTGCTGGGGGCCAGGTGGGGTTGGGAGGAACAAGCTCCTGGTCAGGCGGAAAGAGTGTGCGGCCGCATCGCAAGGAAAATGCATTCACTGACCTGCTGCTTTGTGAAAGAATGGGGGGGGCTTGGGCATCCCCCCAGGACCCCCGGCAAGGGCCTGCCCGTCTCACCTGCAGGGGTCAGCAGGTCAGCGGAGAAGCCCCATTCGACCACCAGCCAAACACATGCCAGGGGAAGTCCTGCTGAGAAGCAGTTTTGAAATCTGAACTTTTGAAAATAATCTTGTCATCTTTCACGTCCTTCCAAACCACACCTAGATCCCAACGTGATTGTTGGAGCGCTGACCTGGAGGGACACGGGCTCCGGGACGGAGCTCAGTCTCTCTTCCTTCGGTCTGTCAGGTGGACCCTGGAGGAGAGTTGGACTGTGTCGGCAGCAGGGCACTGATCCGGAGCTGGGGGCAGAGCTGAGGGAGCTGGAAGGGCGCCTCCACCCAGTGAGGTCAGAAGCACCGCGGCTGAGAAGCTGCCGGTCAGCTCACAAGGCTGGGCCTGAGCACGAGGCCTGGGCACTGCCCGCGGCCCGCAGTGCGGGTGGCCCTGCAGCTCCCAGTCAGTGGGTACCCTCCTGGGCCTGAGCCCTCCTCAGCGTGCCCCTGAGCCCCCGCTGGCCCAGCACTGGGGGAGCAGACAGTGGAGCAGGTGGCACCCCAGAGGAACTCTGCCCCATGCCTGCGGAGACCTTTGGGTCTGGGGGGAGCGGGAGGAGAGACTGGCCTGTCAGCGTCCACCTGCGTTAGTCAGGTTTGCTGTGACCGGAACCCTGACAAGAACCGCAGAGAGAAGCTCCCGGTTCAGTCCCGCTTCGCTGCCCTGAGCCTGGTAGAGGAGGCCGCTTATCTCCCTGCAGCTGGGGGGCAGGGGCCATGGTGGAGAAGCACCCTGGGCAGCCCCATGACCCACCCCCTCCACCACACCCCACCCCCAGTCGCCCCCAGTGGGTCCCTTCCAGCTCGGGCGGCGCTCACCACCCAGTCTCTTCTCCTCCGCACGCTCCTGCCCCGACGGAGCTCTGGCACCTTCCATGACCCACAGCAACCCTCCCACCTTCTACAGGGAGGGCAAGTGCTGCTCGGTGGCCGTCGCTGTGGACAGGAGCCCTGGGCGTGCCGCCCTCTCAAGGCCCTTCAGGACCCGTGGCTCCTGTTCACATCCTCTAACGCCCTGGAACTCAGCGTGTTCCTCTTAGTGCTGTGCGTGCGTGCGTGTGCGTGTGTGTGTGTGTGAGCCCCCGGCTCTATTCCTGCCATTCAAGTCAAGAGAAGAGGCAGGATAAAGTGTGGCCATCACTGCTCTGAGAGGCACGTCCAGGGAGCTCCAGCTGGTGTTGCGGGACCTGGACCTTCAGAGTGTTTGATTTCATGACACAGGTGAAATCTAACACTGCCTCTTGGTGGCCCTGGAGTGTGAATTACACAGACTCACCAGCAATAGTCGTGTCTGCACACTGAACACACCTGTGCACGCGTGCATGATTCTCTAGGGTAGACTCTAACAAGCTTCATGACACACCTGTTATGCCAAAATATAGAGCCGCCCACTCTCGGGCAGCGTGTCAGGCCCCTCTGGCGTGTGCCGCGAGACAAAGCCGATTCTGTGTGGAGGGTTTGGATGTGTGTTTCAACCAGGAGATGCGTTCAGATTAGGTGTTGGTCTCTTCTTAGAGAGCAGCTTATTCGGTGTCACTGGTTTGGACAGTGAAAGAAGTTAGGCAGAGCCAGGCTCCGTGTCGCTGCCGACACTGCAGCTGCAGGCACCCGAGTGTCTGCAGGGCACGTCCTGGCTCCGCGTCCCCACTGGTGGGAACCAGTGGCAGATGGGGACTGCTGCCTGGGGGGCAGGGCACAGATCAGTTTTTCTTCTGTAAAAGTTTCCTGTCCAGGATCTTCAGGTTGGAGCAGAACAGCCCCCTCACCCCACCCTGTATTGGGGGTTGCTGGGTTGGTTGGTCACAGCAGAGCAGGGTGGTGCCACTCCGCCTCGGGGTCAGCCGAGCAGTCCCGAGCTGTGCTGGCTGGGCCAAGGGGGTCTGTGAAGCGCCTCCCTCCTGTTCTCAGCCCCAGCGTTGCAGGCACCGCCCGCGTGAATTCAGGGGGCACTTGCCCTGAGCCTGAGTGTTGTGTTGTACAGGGTCGGGGGAGGACAAGGACACCCCCCGTGCCACAGGCCTCAGCCCACAGGTCCTTCCTCACTTGCGTTTCCAAGATGGAGCAGCCAAGGATGCACTGCTCCCCTGCGGGTCCCCTCAACGCCTCACCTGGGCACAGACCAGCTCCTGGCCACCGTCGGTGGGCGGTCTCCCTGTGAGCGGTGCTGGAGCTGGGGGGGCAGTCTGGAGCCAGGCCCCTGCAGGAGCTGCGTCCCGAGCTCCTGCCAGTGCAGTGCCTTTCCCTCGGCAGGTGGCACAGGGCACACCTGCCCCAGAGCGACCCAGGCTCCAGGCCACCCTCCTGAGGCCCTGGCTCTGGCTCCTGCTGTGTTTCAACAGGACTGAATCAGACGCAGCGGCCGCCGTCCTCTCCTGCCGCCTGTGGGGGTGGCTTGGAAGGAGGTGTGTCGGGCTGAGCCTGTGCCCGGGTAGGAAGGGACACGGCAGGGCTCGTCACTCCTCCCATGCCCAGGCTTTTCCTCACCCCAGGCCCGCGCAGGGCCCCTCAGTGCGTGTCCTGCGTCCTGGTCCTGTGACAGCCTCGGGAGCAGCCAGGCACGAGCGGCGTCTCTCCCGTGCTGGCCAGGCTGTCGCGGCTGTGAACTGTGCAGTGCCGGCCTCCGCTCAGGGGGCCCTCCCACACCTGCGAAGGCCCGCGTGGACACGTCCTTGGATTAGCCGGAAGCCATGGGATCGTGAAACTGTGGATTGGTCCTGCAGCTTGGGAAAGGACCCAGTCCCACAGCCACTGCCCCTGCCTGTTTGTACCTTAGGCCTTTTCACTGTATCTGAACAAATATATAGTTTCTGACACTATTTTTATACTAGGACGAGGGGGTCACTGTGTACCTCATGTTTAGCTTTGTAATCTTGGTGATCATCATGAACGTTGGTCACTGTCCTGTCCCACCCCTGAGCCACCCAGTGGCTCTTCTGTGCCACTCACCACCTCTGGCAGCCGGGAGGCCACCAGCCGGCCAGGGAGGCTCCTGCAGTGTGCAGACCTCCCATCTGCTTTGTAAAATAAAGGACGGACCGGTCCATGAGTGCCGTGTGATTGTCAGGGGACCTGGGGTCTTGGGCTGGGGAAGTCGGCCCAGTGGTTTGAGACACCGAGATGGCGCTCACCCAGGTCCCACGGGGAGGAAAGGCGTGGCTTGGCCCGCCCTTACCTCGCCCACCCTCCTCCGGGCAGGGCCCCGCTGCCCTCTGAGCACAGCCAGGTGTACACAACTAGCATCCAGTTCAGGTTCACCTGTGAGTGGGCGACACCATCGTCAGTGCTGCTGGCCGAGGACCCTACCCCGCTGACCGCCTGCTGGACAGGCCCCAGGTGGCCTCGCCAGGCTGCTCCTGGGTCAAAGCTGGGGGAAGTCCGTGCCTCCAGGGGACAAATGGCTTCCCCTAAGGGCCACTAGAGGGCACGGTTTCCAGGTGTCTTCCTTCCTGGCCATAAAGAAGGGATGAGAACGTTTTTGGTAGAAAAAGGAAGAGAAAAAAAATATGAGGGAGGGCAGGCAGGAAGGAAGAGGATCTAAGGAGAATCAGTAGGGGACATGGATTCTCTCTGACGCTACCTGAGGAGCCCACGCGTGGATGGCTCCCGAGAGTCGCAGGGCCCTGCCCCAGCGCAGCACCGCGACAGGCTCCATCCCTCCCTCTCCCCATAGGCTGGGGTTGTGCCTCACAGGCCCTGCCTGGGCACGTGTGTGTGTTACTGTGTGTGTGTGAGCATGTGTGTCTGTGACTGTGTGTGTCTCTGTGTGTCTGTGTGTGTGAGTGTGTGTCTCTGTGTGTCAGTATGTGTGTGTCTGTGTGAGTGTCTGTGTGTGTGAGTGTGTGTGTCTCTGTGTCAGTATGTGTGTGTCTCTGTGTGTGGTCTGTGTGTGTGAGCATGTGTGTCTGTGACTGTGTGTGTCTCTGTGTGTCTGTGTGTGTGAGTGTGTGTCTCTGTGTGTCACTATGTGTGTGTCTGTGTGAGTGTGTGTCTGTGTGTGTGAGTGTGTGTGTGTCTCTGTGTCAGTATGTGTGTGTCTCTGTGTGTGTCTGTGTGTGTGAGCATGTGTGTCTGTGACTGTGTGTGTCTCTGTGTGTCTCTATGTGTGAGTGTGTGTGTGTGTCTGTGTGTCTGTGTCTGTGTGTGTCTGTGTGTGTCTGTGTGTGTGAGCATGTGTGTCTGTGACTCTGTCTCTGTGTGTCTATGTGTGTGTGTGTGTGTGTCTCTGTGTGTCAGTATGTGTGTGTCTGTGTGTCTCTGTGTTTGAGTGTGTGTGTGTGTGTGTGAGCATGTGTGTCTGTGACTGTGTGTGTCTGTGTGTGTGTGTCTCTGTGTGTCAGTATATGTTTGTGTGTGTGTCTCTGTGTGTCTCTGTGTGTGTGAGTGTATGTGTATGTGTCTGTGTGTCAGTATGTGTGTGTCTGTGTGTGTGTGTGTATGTATGTTTACTGGCTTCATTTTCAGAGTCATTTGGGGATCACATCAGAACTGAATGGAGGGTGTAGAGGGCTCGCACGCCCACTGCCCACTCCACTGTGCTGACGGGGATGCAGCCACACCTGGAGGTCTGAGGGCCTCAACCAGTGGACAAGCCCGGGTCCCCACTACGCTGCTGCAGAGCAGGTTCACTGCCAGACAGTCCTCTGCTCTGCCTGCTCCTCCTCTGTGCCCCCAGTCCCTGCTGTCCCCCGCCCTCACTGCCCCCTGGTTTGCCCTGTGGCTGGGTGGGCACAGCAGTGCTCCCCGTCGGCTCCCTCACTCAGAGGGTCTAGCTTGCCTCGTGTCTCCCCTGTCTGCCTGGACACCTCGAGGAGAATGTCCACTCAGTGCACTCCTTGTACGTCAGTGAAGACTGTACAGGGTAAGATAGATCGTGTGAGTGTTTGGAGGCTGTAAAATAGAGGTTCACGTTTTCAGTGCAGAAGGAGCAGCTACAAGTAGACAAGTAGCCTGCAGAGTGGACATGGAGTGCTACGGGGCTGATTCTGGTCAGTGCTTCTGTCTAGGGATCCAAGGGTTAGGGTTCCCTGGGTAGCTGCAGCTGGCCATGAGGGCACATCTGGAGGAGCCGAGTGGCTGTGCTCTGCCGTCCTCCCAGCCCCTCCAGGTGGACGTCTCCTCTGCCGTCCTCCCAGCCCCTCCAGGTGGACGTCTCTGCCGTCCCCCCAGCCCCTCCAGGTGGACGTCTCCTCTGCCGTCCTCCCAGCCCTCCAGGTGGACATCTCTGCCACCCCCCAGCCCCTCCAGGTGGACGTCTCCTCTGCCATCCCCCCAGCCCCTCCAGGTGGACGTCTCCTCTGCCGTCCCCCCAGCCCCTCCAGGTGGACGTCTCCTCTGCCGTCCTCCCAGCCCCTCCAGGTGGACATCTCTGCCGTCCTCCCAGCCCCTCCAGGTGGACATCTCTGCCGTCCCCCCAGCCCCTCCAGGTGGACGTCTCTGCCGTCCCCCCAGCCCCTCCAGGTGGACGTCTCTGCCGTCCCCCCAGCCCCTCCAGGTGGACGTCTCTGCCGTCCTCCCAGCCCCTCCAGGTGGACGTCTCTGCCGTCCCCCCAGCCCCTCCAGGTGGACATCTCTGCCGTCCTCCCAGCCCCTCCAGGTGGACGTCTCTGCCGTCCCCCCAGCCCCTCCAGGTGGACGTCTCTGCCGTCCTCCCAGCCCCTCCAGGTGGACGTCTCTGCCGTCCTCCCAGCCCCTCCAGGTGGACGTCTCCTCTGCCGTCCTCCCAGCCCCTCCAGGTGGAACATCTCTGCCGTCCCCCCAGCCCCTCCAGGTGGACGTCTCTGCCGTCCCCCCAGCCCCTCCAGGTGGACGTCTCCTCTGCCGTCCTCCCAGCCCCTCCAGGTGGACATCTCTGCCGTCCCCCAGCCCCTCCAGGTGGACGTCTCTGCCGTCCCCCCAGCCCCTCCAGGTGGACGTCTCCTCTGCCGTCCTCCCAGCCCCTCCAGGTGGACGTCTCTGCCGTCCTCCCAGCCCCTCCAGGTGAACGTCTCTGCCGTCCCCCCAGCCCCTCCAGGTGGACGTCTCTGCCGTCCTCCCAGCCCCTCCAGGTGGATGTCTCTGCCGTCCTCCCAGCCCCTCCAGGTGGACGTCTCTGCCACCCCCCAGCCCCTCCAGGTGGACGTCTCTGCCACCCCCCCAGCCCCTCCAGGTGGACGTCTCTGCCGTCCCCCCAGCCCCCTCCAGGTGGACGTCTCTGCCGTCCTCCCAGCCCCTCCAGGTGGACGCCTCTGCCGTCCCCCCAGCCCCTCCAGGTGGACGTCTCTGCCGTCCCCCCAGCCCCCTCCAGGTGGACGTCTCTGCCACCCCCCCAGCCCCTCCAGGTGGACGTCTCTGCCGTCCCCCCAGCCCCCTCCAGGTGGACGCCTCTGCCGTCCCCCCAGCCCCTCCAGGTGGACGTCTCTGCCGTCCTCCCAGCCCCTCCAGGTGGACGCCTCTGCCGTCCCCCCAGCCCCTCCAGGTGGACGTCTCTGCCGTCCCCCCAGCCCCTCCAGGTGGACGTCTCTGCCGTCCTCCCAGCCCCTCCAGGTGGACGCCTCTGCCGTCCTCCCAGCCCCTCCAGGTGGACGTCTCTGCCGTCCTCCAGCCCCTCCAGGTGGACATCTCTGCCGTCCTCCCAGCCCAGCCCCTCCAGGTGGGACGTCTCTGCCGTCCTCCCAGCCCCTCCAGGTGGACATCTCTGCCGTCCTCCCAGCCCCTCCAGGTGGACATCTCTGCCGTCCTCCCAGCCCCTCCAGGTGGACGTCTCTGCCGTCCTCCCAGCCCTCCCAGGTGGATCATCTCTCCGTCCTCCCAGCCCCTCCAGGTGGACATCTCTGCCGTCCTCCCAGCCCCTCCAGGTGACATCTCTGCCGTCCTCCCAGCCCCC